>NC_079439.1:46723970-46778981 GCF_903798145.1 Danio aesculapii | reverse complement strand
GGGCCCCTTGTCCTCCAGCTGAAGGGTCTGTGACCCCAGTGGGCTGGCCAAGGGTCCAGCTACTGTCCCTGCGTGGCAGTTTGGGCTCTTGAGGGCCCCTTGTCCTTCAGCTGAAGGATCTGTGACCCCAGTGGGCTGCCCCAGGGGCCAGCTACTGTCCCTGAGTGGAAGTTTGGGCTCTTGCAGGGCCCCTTGTCCTCCAGCTGAAGGGTCTGTTACCCAGTGGGCTGCCCCAGGGGCCAGCTACTGTCCCTGGGTGGCAGTTTGGGCTCTGGAGGGCCCCTTGTCCTCCAGCTGAATGGTCTGTGACCCCAGCAGGCTGCCCCAGGGGCCAGCCTACTGTCCCTGGGATGGCAGTTTGGGCTCTTGAGGGCCCCTTGTCCTCCAGCTGAAGGGTCTGTGACCCCAGTGGGCTGCCCAGGGGCCAGCTTACTGTCCCTGGGTGGCAGTTTGGGCTCTTGAGGGCCCCTTGTCCTCCAGCTGAAGGGTCTGTGACCCCAGCAGGCTGCCCCAGGGGCCAGCTACTGTCCCCTGGGTGGCAGTTTGGGCTCTTGAGGGCCCCTTGTCCTCCAGCTGAAGGGTCTGTGACCCCAGCTGGCTGCCCCAGGGGCCAGCCTACTTTCCCTGGGTGGCAGTTTGGGCTCTTGAGGGCCCCTTGTCCTCCAGCTAAAGAGTCTGTGATCCCAGTGGGCTGCCCAAGGGGCCAGTTACTGTCCCTGGGTGGCAGTTTGGGCTCTTGAGGGCCCCTTGTCCTCCAGCTGAAGGGTCTGTGACCCCAGCGGGCTGCCCCATGGGCCAGCCACTCCCCCTGGGTTGCAGTTTGGGCTCTTGAGGGCCCCTTGCCCTCCAACTGAAGGGTCTGTGCCCCCGGCTGGCTGCCCCAAGGGCCAGCCACTTTCCCTGGGTTGCAGTTTGGGCTCTTGAGGGCCCCTTGCCCTCCAGCTGCAGGGTCTGTGACCCCAGCGGGCTGTCCCA
Source organism: Danio aesculapii (assembly GCF_903798145.1). NCBI lineage: Eukaryota > Metazoa > Chordata > Actinopteri > Cypriniformes > Danionidae > Danio > Danio aesculapii. Next base: position 46,778,006 of record NC_079439.1, on the reverse strand, counting down.
GGGGCCAGCCACTGTCCCTGGATGGCAGTCTGGGCTCTTGGGGACCCCTTGCCCTTCAGCTGCAGGGTCCTTGACCCCAGCGGGCTGCCCCAGGGGCCAGCCACTGTCCCTGGGTGGCAGTTTGGGCTCTTGAGGGCACCTTGCCCTTCAACTGCAGGGTCTCTGACCCCAGCTGGATGCCCCAGGGGCCAGACACTGTCCCTGGGTGGCAGTTTGGGCTCTTGAGGGCCCCTTGTCCTCCAGCTGAAGGGTCTGTGACCCCAGCAGGCTGCCCCAGGGGCCAGCTACTGTCCCTGGGTTGCAGTTTGGGCTCTGGAGGGCCCCTTGTCCTCCAGCTGAAGGGTCTGTGACCCAGCATGGCTGCCCCAGGGGCCAGCTACTGTCCCTGGGTGGCAGTTTGGGCTCTTGAGGGCCCCTTGTCCTCCAGCTGAAGGGTCTGTGACCCCAGCAGGCTGCCCCAGGGGCCAGCTACTGTCCCTGGGTGGCAGTTTGGGCTCTTGAGGGCCCCTTGTCCTCCAGCTGAAGGGTCTGTGACCCCAGCAGGCTGCCCAGGGGCCAGCTACTGTCCCTGGGTGGCAGTTTGGGCTCTTGAGGGCCCCTTGTCCTCCAGCTGAAGGGTCTGTGACCCCAGCAGGCTGCCCCAGGGGCCAGCTACTGTCCCTGGGTGGCAGTTTGGGCTCTGGAGGGCCCCTTGTCCTCCAGCTGAAGGGTCTGTGACCCTAGCAGGCTGCCCCAGGGGCCAGCTACTGTCCCTGGGTGGCAGTTTGGGCTCTGCAGGGCCCCTTGTCCTCCAGCTGAAGGGTCTGTGACCCCAGCAGGCTGCCCCAGGGGCCAGCTACTGTCCTTGGGTGGCAGTTTGGGCTCATGAGGGCCCCTTGTCCTCCAGCTGAAGGGTCTGTGACCCTAGCAGGACTGCCCCAGGGGCCAGCTACTGTCCCTGGGTGGCAGTTTGGGCTCTGCAGGGCCCCTTGTCCTCCAGCTGAAGGGTCTGTGACCCCAGCAGGCTGCCCATGGGCCAGCTACTGTCCTTGGGTGGCAGTTTTGGCTCTTGAGGGCCCCTTGCCCTCCATCTGAAGGGTCTGTGCCCCCGGCTGGCTGCCCCAAGGGGCCAGCCTACTTTCCCTGGGTTGCAGTTTGGGCTCTTGAGGGCCCCTTGTCCTCCAGCTGAAGAGTCTGTGACCCCAGTGGGCTGCCCAAGGGGCCAGTTACTGTCCCTGGGTGGCAGTTTGGGCTCTCGAGGGCCCCTTGTCCTCCAGCTGAAGGGTCTGTGACCCCAGCAGGCTGCCCCAGGGGCCAGCTACTGTCCCTGGGTGGCAGTTTGGGCTCTTGAGGGCCCCTTGTCCTCCAGCTGAAGGGTCTGTGACCCCAGGCAGGCTGCCCCAGGGGCCAGCTACTGTCCTGGTGGCAGTTTGGGCTCTTGAGGGCCCCTTGTCCTCCAGCTGAAGGGTCTGTGACCCCAGCAGGCTGCCCCAGGGGCCAGCTACTGTCCCTGGTGGCAGTTTGGGCTCTTGAGGGCCCCTTGTCCTCCAGCTGAAGGGTCTGTGACCCCAGCAGGCTGCCCCAGGGGCCAGCTACTGTCCCTGGGTGGCAGTTTGGGCTCTGGAGGGCCCCTTGTCCTCCAGCTGAAGGGTCTGTGACCCCAGCAGGCTGCCCCAGGGGCCAGCTACTGTCCCTGGGTGGCAGTTTGGGCTCTTGGAGGGCCCCTTGTCCTCCAGCTGAAGGGTCTGTGACCCCAGCAGGCTGCCCCAGGGGCCAGCTACTGTCTCTGGGTGGCAGTTTAGGCTCTTGAGGGCCCCTTGTTCTCCTGCTGAAGGGTCTGTGACCCCAGTGGGCTGCCTAAGGGTCCAGCTACTGTCCCCTGGGTTGCAGTTTGGGCTCTTGAGGGCCCCTTGCCCTCCAGCTGAAGGGTCTGTGCCCCCGGCTGGCTGCCCCAAGGGCCAGCCACTTTCCCTGGGTTGCAGTTTGGGCTCTTGAGGGCCCCTTGCCCTCCAGCTGCAGGGTCTGTGACCCCAGCGGGCTGTCCCAGGGGCCAGCCACTGTCCCTGGATGGCAGTTTGGGCTCTTGGGGACCCCTTGTCCTTCAGCTGCAGGGTCCTTGACCCCAACGGGCTGCCCCAGGGGCCAGCCTCTGTCCCTGGGTGGCAGTTTGGGCTCTTGAGGGAACCTTGTCCTTCAACTGCAGGGTCTCTGACCCCAGCTGGATGCCCCAGGGGCCAGACACTGTCCCTGGGAGGCAGTTTGGGCTCTTTAGGGCCTCTTGCCTTCCAGCTGAAGGGTCTGTGAATCCAGGCAGGCTGCCCCAGGTGCCTGCCACTCTCCCTGGGTTGCAGTTTGGGCTCTTGAGGGGCCCTTGCCCTCCAGCTGCAGGGTCTCTGACCAAGGCAGGCTGCCCCAGGGGCCAGCCACTCTCCCTGGGTTGCAGTTTGGGTTCTTGAGGGCCCCTTGTCCTTCAGCTGCAGGGTCTGTGACCCCAGCGGGCTGCCCCAGCGACCAGACACTCTCACTGGGTTGCAGTTTGGGCTCTTGAGGGCCCCTTGTCCTTCAGCTGCAGGGTCTGTGACCCCAGCAGGCTGCCCCTTTGGCCAGCTCCTGTCCCTGGGTGGCAGTTTAGGCTCTTGAGGGCCCCTTGTTCTCCTGCTGAAGGGTCTGTGACCCCAGTGGGCTGCCCAAGGGTCCAGCTACTGTCCCTGGGTGGCAGTTTGGGCTCTTGAGGGCCCATTGTCCCTCCAGCTGAAGGGTCTGTGACCCCAGCAGGCTGCCCCAGGGGCCAGCTACTGTCCCTGGGTAGCAGTTTGGGCTATTGAGGGCACCTTGCCTTCCAGCTACAGGGTCTGTGACCCCAGCAGGGTGCCCCAGGCACTCTCCCTGGGTTGCAGTTTGGGCTCTGGAGGGCCCCTTGTCCTCCAGCTGAAGGGTCTGTGACCCCAGCAGGCTGCCCCAGGGGCCAGCTACTGTCCCTGGGTAGCAGTTTGGGCTATTGAGGGCACCTTGCCTTCCAGCTACAGGGTCTGTGACCCCAGCAGGGTGCCCCAGGGGCCAGGCACTCTCCCTGGGTTGCAGTTTGGGCTCTTGTGGGGCCCTTGCCTTCCAGCTGCAGGGTCAATGACCCCAACAGGCTACCCCAGGGGCCAGCCACACTACCTGGGTGGCAGTTTGGCCTCTTGAAGGCCCCAAGCCCTTCAGCCTGAGGGTCTCTGATCCCAGCAGGTTGCCCCTGGGGCCTGCCACTCTCCCTGGGTTGCAGTTTGGGCTCTTGAGGGCCCTTGTCCTCCAGCTGAAGGGTCTGTGCCCCAGCTGGGCTGCCCAGGGGCCAGTCTGTCCATGGGTGGCAGTTTGGGCTCTGGAGGGCCCCTTGTCCCTCAGCTGAAGGGTCTGTGACCCCAGCTGGGCTGTCCCAGGGGCCAGACCTACTGTCCCTGGGTGCAATGAGTTTGGCTCTTGGGGACCCCTTGTCCCTTCCAGCTGCCAGGGTCCTGTGACCCCAGCTGGGCCTGCCCCAGGGCCAGCCTACCTGTCCCTGGGTGGCAGTAGTTTGGGCCTCTTGAGGGCCCCTTTCCTTCCAGCTGCAGGGTCTGCTGACCCCAGTGGGCGCCCCAGGGGCCAGACTACTGTCCCTGGGATGGCTAGTTTGGGCTCCTCTTAGGGGCCCCTTTGTCCTTCCAGGCTGAAGGGGTCTGTTGACCTCCAGAGCAGGCTGCCCCAGGTGCCATGCCTACTCTCCCCTGGGTGGCAGTTTGGGCTCATGAGGGCCCTTTTCCCTCCCTGCTGACGGGTCTGCTGAACCCATGTGAGGCTACCCCAGGGGCCAGCCACTGTCCCTGGGTGGCAGTTTGTTCTCTTGAGGGCCCCATGCCCTTCAGCTGCAGGGAGAGAGGTTGGTCCCTGGGTAGCTTGCTGGGGTCAGGGACCCGTTAAGTATAGGGTAAGAGGGCACTCTGGGGCGCAGACTGCAAGTATAGGGAGAGAGGTTGGCCCCTGGGTAGCTTGCTGTGGTCAAGAACACCTTAGCTGTAGGACAAGGGGGCCCTCTGGGGCCAAGACTGCAAGTCCAAGGAGAGAGATTGGCTACTGGGTGGCTTGCTGGGGTCAGTGACCCCTTAGGTGGAGGGCAAGGGGGACCTCTGGGGTCCAGACTGCAAGTCTGGGGAGAGAGGTTGGCCCCTGGATAGCTTGCTGGGGTCAGGGACACCTTAGGTGGAGGGCAAGGGGGCCCTCTGTGGCCCAGACTGCAAGTCCAGGGAGAGAGGTTGGCCCCCGGATAGCTTACTTGGTTCAGGGTCCCTTTAACTAGAGGGCAAAACATTTACATTTACATTTACATTTAGTCATTTAGCAGACGCTTTTATCCAAAGCGACTTACAAATGAGGACAAGGAAGCAATTTACGCAACTATAAGAGCAGCAGTGAACAAGCGCTATAGACAAGTTTCAGGTGTGTAAAAGTCTAAGAAGCAAACATTAGTAGAAATGTTTTTTTTTTATGTTCAATTTTTTTTTTTTTTTTTTTTTTTTTTTTGAGAGAGAGAGAGAGAGAGAGAGAGAGAGAGAGAGAGAGAGAGAGAGAGAGAGAGAGAGAGGGCACAGTGGTATAGCCAGAGAGGCAGTTGCAGTTTAGGAAGGAAAGTGGAGACTAAACAGTTGCGTTTTTAGTCGTTTCTTGAAGACAAGGGCTATCTAGGGCCCAGACTGCAAGTCTAGGGAGAGAGGTTGGCCCCTGGGTAGCTTTCTGGGGTCAGGGACCCCTTAGGTGGAGGGCAAGGGGGCCCTCTGGGGCCCAGACTGCAAGTCCAGGGAGAGAGGTTGGCCCCTGGGTAGCTTGCTGGGGTCAGGGACACCTTTGGTGGAGGGAAAGGGGGCCCTCTGGGGTCCAGTCTGCAAGACCAGGGAGAGAGGTTGGCCCCTGGGTAGCTTGCTGGTGTCAGGGACCCCTTAGCGAGAGGGCAAAGGGCCTATCTAGGGCCTAGACTGCAGGTCTAGGGAGAGAGGTTGGCCCCTGGGTAGCTTGCTGGGGTCAGGGACACCTTAAGTGGAGGGCAAGGGGGCTCTCCGTTACCCAGACTGCAAGTCCAAGGAGAGAGGTTGGCCCCTGAGAAGCTTGCTGGGGTCAAGGACCCCTTAGGTGGTGGGCAAGGGGGCCCTCTGGGGCCCAAACTGCAAGTCAAGGGAGAGAGGTTGGCCCCTGGGTAGCTTTCTGGGGTCAGGGACCCCTTCGGTGGAAGGCAAAAGCGCCCTCTTGGGCCCAGACTGCAAGTCCAGGGAGAGAGGTTGGCCCGTGGATAGCTTATTTTTATAAGGGACCCTTTAGATGGAGGGCAAGGTGGCCCTATCTGGCCCAGACTGCATGACCAGGGAGAGAGGTTGGCCCCTGGGTAGCTTACTGGGGTCAGGGACCCCTTAGCTAGAGGGCAAAGGGGCTATCTAGGGCCCAGACTGCAAGTCTAGTGAGAGAGGTTAGCCTCTGGGTACCTTGCTGGGGTCAGGGACACCTTAGGTGGAGGGCAAAGGGGCTCTCTGTTACCCAGACTGCAAGTCCAAGGAGAGAGGTTGGCCCCTGAGAAGCTTGCTGGGGTCAGGGACCCTTAGGTGGAGGGCAAGGGGGCCCTCTGGGGCCCAAACTGCAAGTCAAGGGAGAGAGGTTGGCCCCTGGGTAGCTTTCTGGGGTCAGGGACCCCTTCGGTGGAAGGCAAGGGCGCCCTCTTGGGGCCAGACTGCAAGTCCAGGGAGAAAGGTTAGGCCCTGGGTAGCTTGCTGGGGTCAGGGACCCCTTAGCGAGAGGGCAAAGGGCCTATCTAGGGCCTAGACTGCACGTCTAGGGAGAGAGGTTGGCCCCTGGGTAGCTTGCTGGGGTCAGGGACACCTTAGGTGGAGGGCAAGGGGGCTCTCTGTTACCCAGACTGCAAGTCCAAGGAGAGAGGTTGGCCCCTGAGAAGCTTGCTGGGGTCAGGGACCCCTTAGGTGGTGGGTAAGGGGGCCCTCTGCGGCCCAAACTGCAAGTCAAGGGAGAGAGGTCTGCCCCTGGGTAGCTTTCTGGGGTCAGGGACCCCTTCGGTGGAAGGCAAGGGTGCCCTCTTGGGCCCAGACTGCAAGTCCAGGGAGAGAGGTTGGCCCGTGGATAGCTTACTTGGATAAGGGACCCTTTAGGTGGAGGGCAAGGTGGCCCTATCTGGCCCAGACTGCATGACCAGAGAGAGAGGTTGGCCCCTGGGTAGCTTACTGGGGTCAGGAACCCCTTGGCTCGAGGGCAAAGGGGCTATCTAGGGCCCAGACTGCAAGTCTAGGGAAAGAGGTTAGCCCCTGGGTAGCTTGCTGGGGTCAGGGACACCTTAGGTGGAGGGCACGGGGGCTCTCTGTTACCCAGATTGCAAGTCCAGGAAGAGAGGTTGGCCCCAGGGCAGCTTGCTGGGGTCAGGGACCCCTTAGCCAGAGGGCAAAGGGGCTCTGTACGGCCCTGACTGCAAGTCCAGGGAGAGAGGTTGGCCCTTGTGTAGCTTGCTGGGATCAGGGTCCCCTTAGTTGGAGGGCAAGGGGCCCTTAGGGGCCCTGACTGCAAGTCCATGGAGAGAGGTTAGCCCCTGGGTAGCTTGCTGAGGCCAGGGACACCTTAGGTGGAGGCCAAGGGGGCCCTCTGGGGTCCAGACTGCAAGTCCAGGGAGAGAGGTTGGCCCCTGGGTAGCTTGCTGGGTTCAGGGACACCTTAGGTGAAGGGCAAGGGGGCCCTCTTGGGTCCAGACTGCAAGACCAGGGAGAGGTTGGCCCCTGGGTAGCTTGCTGGTGTCATGGACCCATTAGGTGAAGGCCAAGGGGCCTAAGGAGCCCAGACTGCAGGTCCAGGTTGAGAGGTTGGCCCCTGGGTAGCTTGCTGGGGTCATGGACCACTTAGGTGGAGGGCAAGGGCGCCCTCTGGGGCACAGACTCCAAGTCCAGAGAGAGAGGTTGGCCCCTGAGTAGCTTGCAGGGGTCATAGACCCATTAGGTGAAGACCAAGGGGCCATAAGGAGCCCGGACTTCAGGTCCAGGTTGAGAGGTTGGCCCTTGGGTAGCTTGCTGGGGTCATGGACACCTTAGGTGGAGGGCAAGGGGGCTCTCTGTTACCCAGACTGCAAGTCAAGGGAGAGAGGTTGGCCCCTGGGTAACTTTCAGGGGTCAGGGACCCCTTCGGTGGAAGGCAAGGGCGTCCTCTTGGGCCCAGACTGCAAGTCCAGGGAGAGAGGTTGGGCCCTGGTTAGCTTGCTGGGGTCAGGGACCCCTTAGGTGAAGGGCAAGGGAGCACTCTGGGGCCCAGACTGCAAGTCAAGGGAGAGAGGTTGGCCCCTGGGAAGCTTGCTTGGGTCAGGGACCCCTTAAATGGAGGTCAAGGTGAAGAGTGATACCCACTGCGCCACCACATCGCCTTCTCGTTACAATACTTTTTGCGTAATTCAATTTCTGTTTTAAAATTAAGTAATTAAATTACAAAGCTATTGTGTGGAAATAGGAGAAAAATGTTTTATATTGTAGATAGGAGAATGTATTTCTGTAACATTTTTGTGAAAAGTGTTGTGAAATGATTAGCAAAAATAGATCTTTTGATTGATGTTAAAGTGTTTTTTATTCTTTATTGTAAATGGAAAAAATGCATTTACACAAAAAGAAACCTTTTTTTAAAAAACATTTTTAAAAATGTATTTGATGTTTGATATTTACTGAAAATAAGTTGACCCATGATTTTGGATATTGCAAAATGCCTAGATTTGACACTGTTAAAGTACAAAGTGTCTTGTCACTGTAGTGGTACCTTTATGGATCAGATTTGTATGTTTGATCAAGGTACAATATTGTGTATATCTGCAGGTTATAAAAACCAAAGGTACATTTTGTTTTTTCATGGTACAAATCATGTCCTTAAAGGTTCAAACTGCAATGGTACAAATTTGTTTCTTTGTCTTAAAGTACAATTCTTTTCCATTAAAAGTACTGCCCCAGTGACAAGGATTTGTACCTTTTTGGTACAACATTGTACCATTTTTTTTACCAGTGCAGGGCAGGGTTACATTTTTCTATATTACTTTTTTTGTCAATTTTGATGACACGATAAGGTACATTGCCAAAGAGAAGATTTGTTAAACTTTCAGACAAAATTAGTTCTGTAGTCCCTATTTAAACGAAGGACACTATTTTATCTTTTGAGTTATGATATTCTCTGTCTATTCCAATCTGATATATTGTTTTGTTAAAATAACACCATGATGTAGGCAGGTCACAAAATAGCAATTACTTATTTTATTTTTTAAAAACTTATTTTATAATTTAATAGTTGTTGGTCTTCAGGTTAAACACATTTATTGTTATGATTATAGATTAAAAAAAATGTAAATTAAAAACTGATCTTTGACTAAACAAGAGTCGTTTTTCTGCATCTGCTTCTACTGTCTTTGCTCTTGGTCTGACCCAAAGTGAATTGTGGGAAAACCAAATCACTTTAATATTAATGAGCTCATTACCATAGGTATTTCTACATGTAAAAATTATATTTCTAGATATCTGCAAGAATATTTTTACTAGTTAAAACATCATTAAAGATATAAGTAATTATATTTTCACTAGTTGTAAAGCTAAATTCAGATATCAGCTGCCTTCGTTGATATCAATAATGAATTTGTTACTAGTAAAAATGTCAATTCCTGATATCAAAAAATTTATTTGATACTAGTTGAAATGTTAAATCTTGATCTTAGTTAGATGTATTTCAACATGTTAATTTGTAATTTCTGATATCTGAAAATGGATTTCTGGTATGAATATAAATTATGAAATCTAAAATGTCTTTCTTACTAGTAACAATCGCATTTATGATATCAGAAATTAACATTTTCAGTAGATCAAATGTTAAAATTTTTACTAGTAACTATTCAATTGTTGATATCAAGAATAGACATTTGCACTAGTATCCATATGACAACTGATATCAAAAATAAATGCTTTTACAAGTAGGAATTGTATTTCTGATATGTGAAATAAAATTTTTAACTAGTAAGAAATCAATTCTTGATATTAACAATTAAATATGAATGGCAGTGTATGGTGACATTTAACTAGTGAAAAATACAATTACAGATATCAAAAACTATAATTCTTACTAGCTGAAATTCAGTTTCTGATATCAAGAATGAACATTTTAACAAGTGAAACTGAATTGTTGATATGGCTTGCCAGAATAGCCGTTTTGTCTTTTATTGATAACAGGATATAAATTCTTGATATCAAGAAATAAATTGTTGATATCAAAAATCCGAATTCTTGATATCAAAAATTGTATTTTTGCGAATGGTGACATCATTGCTCATATCAAGAATTAACGTTGTTACTGGCTGAAATGTAATATTGATATCAATAATTACCTTATTTGATATCAAGAACTGAATTGTTGATATCAAGAATGTTGATTGTTGATATCAAGAAGTAAATTTTTGATATCAACATATCCTGAGAATGAATAAAAGTCAAAACGGCTTGCCATAGATCGTAAGAATAAATGTAAGTCAAAACGGCTGGACATTATTTTTTGATATCAATAATTACATTTGTGATATCAAAAATGTTGATTGTTGATATCAGGAATTGCATTTCCACTAGTACCAGCCCGAATTCTTGATATCAAAAATGATGAAAAAACATTCATGATATAAATGAATAATGAATAAAAGTCAAAATGGCTTGTCATACTCCTTGTAGGGAGAAAAAAAAAATCCCTATATTATAGCTAAGAGCACCAAAATGTGCCATAGTAGGCCATAATTTTTTTTTACCAATTTTGGAGCATTTATAATGAAAGTAATAATAAATAAAAGTAATAGAGCACTATAGGCAAAGAACCCAGATTACATCATTTAAAACAATGTCAGCATCCATGGTCCAAAGTAAATGCATATTTCACACAGAGGCATCATATACATTATATTAAGGCATACATGCCTTGATACCCATGGTTCATTTTAATGTCTAAAGGAAAAGTCGAAAAGATGTCATTTGGACAATTGTGCTTAGTCAGAATGTGAACGCTGTGAACAATTTCTACTTTTCTAAATTTAGATTTCTACTTTTTAAACACTTTTAAAATAACAGTTTTAAACTAATTTTAAATGTTATACTGTTTCAGTATTTATTGTATCCCTTTCTATATCTGAGCATATGAAATTTATTTGAAATGACAAGGGTAATTTGTTATTGTTTACAAGGTTTTGTTTTTCATGAGTACACTTTGATTCACTATTGTAACAGGGTTTTTACTTCTGTTCTTCAAATGTATGATGTACTTGATGCACTTCAGTTTTAACATTTTTAACCTTTGCATACTGTTTTTAGTATTCAGTAAGTTTTGTGGCAGCTTGTTTTTATTATTACTTATAATTTTTATAATGTTATTATTACTGCAATTATTTCTTTACTCAGATTACTATGAATTAGCACATTGTGTGTACATGTAAACAGCAAGTATGTGTATCACAGATTTTTATCAACAATGTTTAAGAAACAATTAAAAAAAACTTCTCATTCGTTCATAATTTTCTTGAAGTATGCATCTAACCCCAGTCAGTGTTTTTGTTGTTACTGGTCCTGGTAAACCATGTTTGACCCTTTAAACCACTTTGCTTGTTGTGTACGAATGATTTACACAAGCAGACCCTTTAAACCTCTGTGTCCCAACAAACCATGATACAGATGACCCTATAAGCCTGTGAAAAAAACAGATGTAATTTTTCCACAACTCCATGGTCACATGTGATTTTTTAAGTGAGATGTATCTTAATGAGGCCATAACAGATTGTTTGATACATAAATTTCATTTGTAGGTTGTAAGGAAAGGTGTGTCCCCCTAAACCACAGTGGTTACATGCTGTCCCTGTAAACACTATATACCTGTGTGTGTGTGTGTGTGTGTGTGTGTGTGTGTGTGTGTGTGTGTGTGTGTGTGTGTGTGTGTGTGTGTGTGTGTGTGTGTGTGTGTGTGCGTGTGTGTGTGTGTGTGTACCACACAGTATTTTGTACAGATGTAGAACAACTTCAGAATAATTTCCCATGAAACACATATTTAAAGTGTTACAGATACAGGAAAGGTCACTCATGCAAACTGTAGCTCCTGCTATCAATTTGACTGTGACATATAAAAATACCAACCATAACATACTACACTGAGTGCTGTTTATGAATAAACCAGAAAGGTCATGAATGAAATAATACTAATAATAAAGAAATCTGAATTGCACAACACAGTAAGGATGAAATAAAAAAAATACAGTAACACTTTATTTTGATGGTCCCATTAGTAGACTGTCTGCTTAATATCTGTTGACACTGCTCCTTCAACAGACATTTAACTGACTATAGGAAACTTTGCAAGTATATGTCAACTTACACCAACCCCAACCTAACAGTCTTCTTATAATCTAATAAGAATTAGTTGCAATGTAACTTAAATTCAACAAACTGACCATCAAAATAACGTATGACCAAAAATACTTATTAGTATAATAAAAATACTTAGTATATTATTACTATTCATATTTGTAAACTGAACTAACCTGAAACTAAAAAAACTGTTTGATAAAATGATATTGGCTCTTTTTAGGGGTATGGTGGGGTGGTGGGGTGTGATTTTATATGTTGTATGTGCATCTGTCTGTAGTGGTTTTGTTACTATAAAGTGTATTATTAAAATGCATTATTATTGGTACTCTGTGAAAAATGATATGATCAATAAGTCATGAAAACATATGTTTTAGTTAATTGTAAGTTATCAAACTAAGTTCCAACTTAATTTTATGAATTTAGCAAGCTGTTTTAAGTCAGTTTAACATAATATAAGTTCAAATGACTCTTAAGGTTAATATGATTTGGGCTAAAAATTTAAAGCAACCAGTGTTTTTACAGTGTAGTAGTAGTATCTGCTTTTTACCTGTTTTAAACATTTATGAAGTTAGATTTTTTAATAATAAAAAATAAAAAATAAGATTTTAATAAATTTAAAAAAGAAAGATTTTTTTTTAAATGAACATACAGTTGAAGTTATTAGCCCACCTGAATTATTAGCCCCCTGTTTATTTTTTCCCCCAATTTCTGTTTGACAGAGAGAAGATTTTTTTAACACATTTCTAAACATAATAGTTTTAATAACTCATTTCTAATAACTAACTTGTTTTATCTTTGCCATGATGACAGTAAATAATATTTTACTAGATATTTTTCAAGACACTTCTATACAGCTTAAAGTGACATTTAAAGGCTTAACTAGGATAATTAGGTTAACTAGGCAGGTTAGTGTAATTAGGCAAGTTATTGTATAATAATGGTTTGTTCTGTAGACTATCAAAATATATATAGCTTAAAGGGGCTAATAATTTTGACCTTAAAATGTTTTTTTTTTTTTTTTATTATTAGAAACTGCTTTTATTCTAGCCGAAATAAAACAATAAGACTTCTCCAGAAGAAAAAATATTATCAGACATACTGTGAAAATTTCCTTGCTCTATTAAACATAATTTGGAAAACATTTAAAAAAGAAAAAAATTTAATGGGGGGCTAATAATTCTGCCCTTAAATGTATATCAATGTTTAGAAAGTTTCTGATAAATTTATGGGAACTTTTTATTTTAAGGTGTACTTGTATTATATTACTCTATTATCCTGTACTATATTACTGTATTACTATAGAAACTACAATTAAGTATGCGTAATTACACTGAGCTAACAGGGTTTGTCAAATTTAAAAAAGGCAAATTTAAGACTTTTTAAAGACCTTTTTAAGACTATTATGAAAGAAATTTCAGACTTTTTACAGGATTTTGTTTTTGTAATGGCCAGTGGAATATTTTTTTACTTGCCCAATTAAAATTAAGTTATTTCTTAACCACACATTTTGAATAATGTGTCAAAATATAAAATGACAAGTTTTAAAACTATAATAAACTACATTTATTCACAACAAACAGTTTTGCATAAATACATGGAGAACTTTTGAACAAATCTTATTGTAAAGATGTAAGGAAGATAATTATACCATCTTAGTAAACAGAGTAAATTTAATTTTTGTTAAACTTTATTTATTTTTACATGGATTGTTGGTTGTGCCGATTTAGTAGCTTTACATGGACAAAAATAACTTAAGACCCGTTTAAAAGTATTTAAAACATATACAACACCATATTTCAGTGAATTTAAGACATTTTAGGGCCTATATTTTCATTTGTGATATTTAAGACATTTTAAGACTTAAGACCCTTTGGATATCCTGATCTAAATGCAGACCTAACCCTCATCCTGATATATTAAAAAGTCTTACATTTACATATATTCATGTAAAAAAAAAAGAATATTACCAAATTTAGTTTGACCTTTACATAGCAAAGAGAAGGTCAGGAGTTACCATGCTAGTTAATAGTAAACATGTTTAAATAAACATCTCGGACATAATTGTGCCTGATTTTGAGGAAACGCAGTGACATTTACATGTACAGCTGACAAAAGAGTTAACAGGATATTAGCAGATCATCTGTTGCCGGGAATGGGATAATCTGCAGAGGAAGAGTGTTCTGAAACACCGGACATAGACAATGACTTCTGAGGTATCAAATGTAATGATATTCATGACAAAAATCTCCATTGTAATCTCCATTTGTAATATTTTTAAAATTCTTTTAAAACAAGTGTTTAGAAAAGAGAGATATTTTCTGCAGGACTGTGCTGATCACCGGATGTGGGACAAGCCTTTTACCAGTATGAGGTAGGCTACATTTAAAAACATCTGATGTAGCAACAGTATTTAGTTACAGAGCTTTCCAACAGATGTACAGGAATCAGGAGTGCTGGAGTTCTTGACCGAAGCTTTAAAATTCCCCAAACAAAGTTATATAAATAAAGGACTTGTGAATCTCCCTCAGAACTGCAATGCGTAAAACTGCAGTGTAAAGGATCGTTGCAGTCAAACATGTCCTTTTCTTCACTATACCTGTAACATCTCCGACCTCTGTGGTTCCCCCCGATCGCCACCAGAGGTCACCGTCACCGGACTACTAAATCCAGCTTCACTACACATCCCAGCATTCCCTCCGTCTGATTACGCTAGCACCTGAAACCTATCTCAATGACTATTTATGCTCCATCTCCGCCGTTACTCATTGCGAAGTCTTGTTTTGCCCAGCATACAATTCCAAGCATTTTCTCTATTCCTGACCTGATTCTGTGTTTTGACCCTGGACTGTTTCCCCGTTTATGTGATTGTTGATGCCGCCTGCCTTCTGTGACCCTCTGCTCAGTTTAATGGAACACTCTCTCTATTGAATGCCGCCTGTCTCGACTGATCGCCTGCCCACGGACTTTGAGTTAAGTTTCTCCTTTGCCATTCTCGTTTGTTGTTACCTGACCCTGCCTGTACGATCATCCTACTGTGATTTAATAAAGCTGCAAATGGATCCTCAATCTGCCGACGCATCATTACAGAAGACTTCGCCAAACATTGATCCAGCAGCTGTTTATCAACTTTCGTCGGAGGTATCTTCACAAGCTAACATATTAGCAACACATCAACAACAACTGGCCCGACTCACCTCGCTCACGGAGGAATTGGTAAAAGTCATTCAAAACATGCAAATACCCAATGTAAATCCTGTTTCTCCTGCCTCTGCTCCAATACCGGTGTCAGCACCAGGAAATCCTTTTATGGCAGGCCCACGTCTAGCATACCCGGAGAAGTTTGACGGCACGCCGGAAAAGTGTAAAGGCTTCCTTCTCCAGTGCTCTCTGTTTATCGCGCAGCAGCCATCGCTTTACCCAACAGAGAACGGTCAAATCGCCTTTGTCTGCTCACTGCTCACAGGAAAAGCCCTAGAATGGGCTACAGCTGTCTGGGATATAAATCGTCCAGTGTTTCCCAGTTATAAAAGTTTCACGGACCGGCTCAAAGAAGTGTTTGACATTCCTGAAGCGGGAGAGGAAGCGGGTGAGCAAATTCTAAAATTACGCCAAGGAAAATCTACGGCTGCCGAATTTTCTATTAAATTTCGCACTCTAGCAGCTCAGTCAAAATGGCCCGATGCACCTCTCAAACTGCATTTTCGCAGAGCGCTGAATTCTGAACTGCAAACAGAGCTCGCCTGTAGAGATGAAAGCAAGACACTGGAGGAACTCATTAATCTCACCATACGGCTTGACAATCTCATGCGCTCACGCAAATCTCGTTTTAAGGAAAATGCATCTCTCTACCAACCCGCAGAAACTTCGGAGCCAGAGGCTATGCAAATTGGCCATACTCGTCTCACTCCAGCTGAACGACAACGCAGACTTCATAACAATTTATGCCTTTATTGTGGAGAAACTGGGCATATGAAGTCAAATTGTCCTGTTAAACCCCAAGCTCCGCCCACTTCAACGGTAAGCACTTATTTCCAGTTCCCGAAGAAAGTTTGCTTGCCTGTGCAAATATCTTTTGTTAACCAGATCATTAACACTTTAGCATTTATTGATTCAGGTTCAGCTGGTAATTTCATTGACATAGCGTTTGCAAAAAGACATAATATTCCCCTCATGCCTTGTGTATCTGTGTTGACAGTGGCGGCGCTGGACGGCAGACCATTAGGTAATGGGCAAGTTCAAGCCGTAACTGAAGAAGTGACACTTTCCATTGGAGCTTTACACACTGAAAAAATTCATTTGTTTGCCATACAAATCCCTGATAATCCCATTATTCTCGGACTCCCATGGCTCCAGAAACATGAACCAACAATTTCCTGGTCAAATGCTCAAGTCATTCAGTGGTCAGATACATGTTTTAAAACTTGCATCAAGCTACCAAAACCCCATAAAATTCAAGCAGCATCAGTTGATTTAACCCTTTCTGACAGTCCCATTATCCCTTCTGAATACTCAGATCTCCTCGAAGCATTTAGCAAAACCAGAGCCTCCCAACTTCCTCCTCATCGTTCATGTGATTGTGCTATTGATCTAATTCCAGGAACTGTTCCACCAAAGGGTCGAGTTTTTCCTCTCTCACAACCTGAGACAGAAGCTATGAAGTCTTACATTGAAGAGGAATTATCAAAAGGCTTTATCGTTCCATCAACCTCCCCAGCCTCTGCAGGTTTCTTTTTTGTGAAGAAAAAAGATGGTTCTCTTCGACCCTGCATCGATTATAGAGGTCTGAACGAAGTAACTGTGAAATTCCCATATCCACTTCCTCTAGTACCCTCAGCGTTGGAACAGCTCCGTTCCGCTAAGGTTTTTACTAAATTGGATCTTCGCAGTGCCTATAACCTCATTCGCATTCGTAAAGAAGACGAATGGAAAACTGCCTTTTCCACGACCACTGGTCACTATGCGTACAGAGTAATGCCCTTTGGATTAGCCAACAGTCCTTCTGTATTCCAAGCATTCATCAATGATGTTTTCCGTGACATGCTCGGAAGATGGGTCATAGTTTATATGGACGATATCCTGGTCTATTCTAATTCCCTGGAGTCACATGTCAAACACGTCAGGTCAGTGCTCCAACGTTTAATTACACATCAACTTTATGCCAAAGCTGAAAAATGTGAGTTTCATCAAACATCCATCGCATTTCTTGGATATGTAATTGGCGCTGATGGAGTCACTATGGATGATCACAAAGTTCAGGCAGTCTGCAAATGGCCTAGGCCTACTACTATTAAAGAAATGCAGAGGTTTCTAGGGTTTGCCAACTTCTATCGAAGGTTTATCCGAAACTTCAGCACAATCGCAGCTCCACTTACCTCCCTGACGAAGGGGACTAGACGACACATTATCTGGACACAGGAAGCGGAACGTGCATTCTCCCACTTAAAACAAAGATTCTCTTCAGCACCTATCCTGCGACATCCAGACCCTGAACGTGAGTTTATTGTGGAAGTTGACGCGTCCAACACTGGTATTGGGGCAGTTCTCTCTCAACGTCAAGGTAACCCAGCAAAATTATACCCCTGCGCCTTTTTTTCCAGGAAACTTAACCCAGCTGAACAAAATTATGATGTGGGCAACCGTGAATTACTTTCAATGAAGGCAGCTTTCGAAGAGTGGTGACACTGGTTAGAGGGAGCCAAACTCCCCTTTACTGTACTCACAGACCACCGAAATCTGGAATATCTGCGCTCAGCTAAACGACTAAATCATCGCCAGGCTCGTTGGGCTCTGTTCTTTACACGGTTTAACTTCCTTGTTACTTACCGGCCTGGATCGAAGAACACAAAAGCTGATGCCTTATCTCGCCAGTTTGAAACTGAATTACAGCCCATTCCCTCTGAACCCATCCTTCAACCAACCATCATTGTAGCACCCATATAGTGGGACATCCAAACTGAAATTCAGGAAGGACTACTTGCTGATCCCACCCCCATTGAGTGTCCCCTGGACAAACTGTATGTAGCAACCAACTTGCGTGACAAAGTTCTTCAACTAACCCACAACCTTCCCAGCACCGGCCATCCTGGTATCAACGCCACGCTCGAAATAATTTCTAATAAATACTGGTGGCCCTCTCTACGCTCCGACGTAATCAAGTATGTAAAGAATTGTGAAGTCTGCAATGTTTCAAAAGCCTCAAAACAATTACCAGCCGGTCTGCTGCAACCCCTACCCGTCCCACAGAGACCTTGGTCTCACATCGCAATTGATTTCATTACTGACTTGCCCATCTCCAGGGGGAACACTACCATCCTTACAGTAACTGATCAATTTTCCAAAGGATGTCGACTCATACCATTACCTAAGCTACCCACAGCTCTTGAAACCGCTGAAACACTCTGTCACTATGTTTTCAGATTTTACGGCATACCTGATGACATTGTTTCTGACCGTGGACCCCAGTTCACTTCTCGCTTATGGTCTGAATTCCTTAAAGCCCTCAATGTAAATGTCAGCTTAACATCTGGATACCACCCTGAATCCAACGGACAAACTGAGAGACTGAACCAAGAAATTAATCGTTTCCTCAGATCATACTGTCATAGAAATCAGCAGGAATGGAGCAACTTCTTGTTTTGGGCCGAATACGCACAGAATTCCCTTAGAAAGCAATCCACTGGACTCACACCTTTCCAATGCATTCTAGGATTTCAACAACCTCTCTTTCCCTGGTCTGGGGAACCGACCAGTCTACCTGCAGTCAATGATTGGCTTCGACGAAGTGAAACAACATGGAATGAAGCACATATTCATCTACAACGTGCCATCAGAAGACAAAAGGAGCAGGCTGACAAGCATCGTCGACCACATCCTAATTATCAACCAGGTTCTTGGGTATGGCTTTCCACCAGAGATCTTCGTCTAAGGCTACCCTGTTCCAAGCTCAGTCCTAGGTACGTAGGCCCTTTCAAAATCATTAGACAAATTACACCAGTTTCTTATCGTCTAGATTTACCTGCTCAATATCGTATCTCACCCACTTTCCATGTTTCTCTGCTCAAGGCCGCTGGTGCCCCGAGAGGGGAGGATGACCTAGACGAGGATCGGTTACAGAGACCTTCCCCCCTCATCATCGATGGAGAAGAAGCATATCAGGTTCAGGAGATCCTGGACTCACGACGTCGGGGTGGTACTCTTCAGTACTTAATTGACTGGATGGGTTACGGTCCTGAGGAGAGATCTTGGGTAAATGCTAAAGACATTCTTGACCCTTCTCTCACCATCGACTTCCACAGATCCCATCCCAACAAACCAGCTCCACGCTCCCGTGGGAGACCCCGACGTCCCGTGACCGCTCACGTCAGGAGCCGTTCGCAGGGGGAGGGCTCTGTAACATCTCCGACCTCTGTGGTTCCCCCTGATCGCCACCAGAGGTCACCGTCACCGGACTACTAAATCCAGCTTCACTACACATCCCAGCATTCCCTCCGTCTGATTACGCTAGCACCTGAAACCTATCTCAATGACTATTTATACTCCATCTCCGCCGTTACTCATTGCGAAGTCTTGTTTTGCCCAGCATACAATTCCAAGCGTTTTCTCTATTCCTGACCTGATTCTGTGTTTTGACCCTGGACTGTTTCCCCGTTTATGTGATTGTTGATGCCGCCTGCCTTCTGTGACCCTCTGCTCAGTTTAATGGAACACTCTCTCTGTTGTATGCCGCCTGTCTCGACTGATCGCCTGCCCACGGACTTTGAGTTAAGTTTCTCCTTTGCCATTCTCGTTTGTTGTTACCTGACCCTGCCTGTACGATCATCCTACTGTGATTCAATAAAGCTGCAAATGGATCCTCAATCTGCCGACGCATCATTACAATACCCTCTGAAAATTGGACACACATGCACAATAAAAAAAGAAGACAAACACAGCATTTCCAGTTCTTATCCCTGCTGAACTACTGACATGCTGCACATGATGGGGCTCATATTATACCAATATAAAACCCTAAATGTCCTTCCATTTCTGTACATGAAAGTTCTCTTGATTGCATTCACAAAAGATACACACTAAAAATACATGTTTTTAAATAAGGAACATGTTTTCCAGAGAAAATTGATCATGTGGGAATATATTTGTGTGGGAAAGCTGCACAAATGGGCATCTGGGACAGGGGGATAAAAGGAGGGAGGGGGATTAGGACACATGTCAAAAGGTTTTTTGACCATATACAAAAGTTCAAATCATTTCTATCCCTTTTTAAAACTTGTGGTTGCTTTTTTAATTTGTTATATTTGCATATTTTATTTTGTACAGTACAAAAAATAGGAGACCACTTAAAAGATATTATCATGTTCTCTGTAATTACCGGGTACAAGTTTGAGATGTTTTTATGAAACACCTGTGTTTTATTTACAAAACTAATATTAATGCCAAATTTCAAACAAGAACATAATAAGGGACACATCATAAACTTGAATGAAATTGTATGCATGCTTAGCAAGTGTCATTCAGTGAGTTATGCCATTTAAAATGCAAATATGATTACTTAAGATGTCTTTGTTATGACAACTTGACATACAAAAACACCACAATCTGTCTTTGTCATGACAGCTTGACATTAAAAGACAATATAACTTGTCAAAAATCTGTCATAAACATGACCTTATAATTGTGCCATGAATCATTTTCTGAATCGTTTTTTTCAATGGAACAAACTGAATGTCATTAAAATTTTTCAGTAAAAATGTTACAGTGTCAATATTCTTGTCAAAAAACTTTTTAACAGCTCCATTAATGTTTGACATTTTAATGTCAAATTAAATTTGTCCCACTGTATTTGTCACAAGAAGGGACTGAAACCAGAGATGTAAGTATAACAACAGTTTATTATGTAGGATGGCAGGTATAAACAGAACTCAATGAAACTGATATGCAGGATGGATGACCAGATGGACCAGGGATAAAGCAGAGAATCCAGGCACACAGATATACGGATAGGGGATAGATGACAACCAGAGGAGGAACCAGGAGAAACCACACTAGGAAGGAGAGCTGCAGACACTAGAGATCGAGAAAAGGAAGTAAACCTAGAACTAGATTAAATAACTCTGACCATAGAGAGAGTGCAGTCTTTCATTATAGCAATGAGGCAGGACACTGCGTGAGGGCTGGTGAGGGTTCTTATGGTGCAGGAGTGATGATTGGGAATGATGTGTAGGTGCGAGGCTGATTAGAATTCAGATGATCAGTGATCGGGGTGATTGGGAGTGGGGAGAACCTGGCCAGGCTGTGACAGTATTAAAGTCAAGAAAGATATTAAAGCTTTTATGGCTGCATAACAATCATGTTTATGTCAGATTTATGTCAAGGTATGCTGTCTCTATAATGTCAAGTTGTCATGACAAAGATAATTCCAGGTTGTGATGTTTTTATTTATGTCAAGTTGTCATGATAAAGACATCTCAAACAGTCACACTTGCATTTAATATGTCACAACAGGGTGAGTGACATTTAATGACAGTTGTCATAAGCATGCATAAAATCTCATTCATATTCGTGGCACGTCATATCATGATTATAAAGGTGTCATTATAGTCTTATGAACAGCCCTTTAAATAAAGCATTATAATTTTGATCATTAATTAGCAAAAAATACTAATTTTGTGCAACATTAAATATAGAACCCAGATATGTTGTCCTTAACTAGACACACAGGTGTGTTAAGTAATATCACAGGTTGTGTTGTTTCAACACGTTAATTTTAAGACCTATAAAGTCCACAAGACAATATACAGTTGAAGTCAAAATTATTAGCCGCCTTTTGATTTTTTTTTTTTTTCTTTTTTAAATATTTCCCAAATTATGTGTAACAGAGCAAGGAAATTTTCATGCCTGATAATATTTCTTCTTCTGGAGGTAGTCTTATTGTTTTATTTCGGCTAGAATAAAAGCAGTTTTTAAATTTTTTAAAAAACATTTTAAGGACAAATTATTAGCCCCTTTGAGCTATTTTTTTTCAATAGTCTACAGAACAAACCATCGTTAAACAATAACTTGCCTAATTACCCAAACCTGCCTAGTTAACCTAATTAACCTAGTTAAGCCTTTAAATGTCACTTTAAGCTGTATAGAAGTGTCTTAACAAATATCTAGTCAAATATTATTTACTGTCATCATGACAAAGATAAAATAAATCAGTTATTAGAGATGAGTTATTAAAACTATTATGATCAGAAATGTGTTGAAAAAATATTCTCCCCGTGAACAGAAATTAGGGGAAAAAATAGAAAGGGGGGCTAATAATTCAGACTTCAACTGTATGTAATAAATAAAATATCGCAAGGCCACTTTTCATAATGTTTCTAAATGCTTCATTCTGGACAAAGACACTGTAATCAGACAAAATTTCATTCAGATTAAAGCTTTATGACATTTAAAAAAGATGAATTATTGTCTAGGTCTGACTCAAACATCTTGAAGTTTATGTAATACTCATAATATGTATTAATGTATTATTCTTCACACTCCATGTTTTCACCTTTGTTCTCTTTTAAACGAACAACCAAGCATTTATATCTTGACACTTAACTTCCTTCCTCCTCTGTCATCCTCCTGTCTTTATCTTCCTCTCCATTTTGTCTGTCATACACATCTGCTCCTCATCCTCTCGCTCTCTCCATTACATCTGGTGGTGATTTACTGGTGTGTTGAAAACAGCTGGTAAAAGGAGCAGCTGCAAAGAAAACAAGCACGCATGTCATGTGGCCCGCCAGACCTTGGGTGTGTTTAATGGGAAAATGATTTCAGAGTGTTGCTGTTGTGTATGTGTGTGTTTTAATCACAGTTTGTGTGTTATAGAGTCAAAATGAACGTAATCTGGGCCAGCGCTTTCAGAATGACTACATGTTTAGTTTTCTATAAGGGTGTGTTTATTAAATGACCTGTTGTTTAACACTTTATTTCTGTTTGGTTTATAAAGTACATCCTGTCTCCATTACGCAACACTTAACAAGTGTTAACCTAGAATTGCGCTCTGTGTCATCAGAGGTCTGAAATAACTTAGCAGGCTACTTTCTGGCCACTACATTCCATAATATCTCATTTCTTATATGGGAGTGCAGCAATTCTGAATTCATTTTCTGAATATGGCGATCCATTTTAAACAGCACATTATACTTTAAGAGGTTGTGAATCAATCTTTAGTTGATGCAATTAGCCCATGTTATTTAACTTAACTTCAGTTAACTATAGTGGTGTTGAGAACAATGGTGTTGAGAATAAAGAAAATTTATATTAACCAAGATTCTAAAAGAAAATCTCTTATTAAAACAAGCAAGTTTTACCAATAATTTTATCGGTGTACAAGTGAAGCAAATAACAGAATAATACAGTCTTTCTACATTTTCAATGTGAGAAATTTGTATTAAAATACAATTAAAATAAAGTTTTTCAGATGTTTTTATCATTATTGTTAGTTTTTAGGACATCTATAAACTAGTGTGCTCCAAAACAGTAACAAAATTCCCATTTTGAAGATTAAAAAAACTGATATAAACATGTAAAGGATCAATGGTTTTATTCAGGACACATCATACTACAGTTTCTCATCACATCATAACCAATCAAATGCTCAATCTGACATGCCCCGCCCCTATCTCGTTTGCTTTTCATTTGATGCGCTTGAGCTAAACCCCTTTCACTGAGCTGTGATAAAACAAAACACTATTGGCTGTTTTCTAAAAAGAGGAGGAGCTACACTTCTATGTCCCACCCTCTCTTCGTGTTTTGGTTGAGATTACCTCAAACACTGAATATATTTCAAAGCACTTCACGGCACCCTTAAAGGTGAAGATTTTGATCATAATAAATTATTTCAGTTATTTTGTTTAAAATAATACATTTTATGTGTTTGTATACCCCAAAAGTGAATCTCTAAGACACCAGAGTGCTGGTTCACTTTAATCCAGCAATCACTGTCCAGCTCACCATTAGCAGGAGGCTGAGCCAGACTGTGTTTAGCTGGTGATTGACCATCATACCGATGCATTTAATGGAAAAAGAAATTCAGATTTGATTACATATTCAAATACATCCAAAAGAGAAAAACAAGGATAAATATTAGGAGTGTACTTGTACGAGTCAAGTCAAGACAGCAAAATTTCTTTTTGTCGACAGATAAGCTAAACTCTAGCTTTTATCACCTCACTGGAGGGATGGGTACTAAAACTCGGCACTTTATCGGTAACGGTGCTAAATTATAAATACCAAAATTTCGATGAGCTCTGATGTTAATGGTTCCACTATCGGTACTGGAGAATTATTCCTAAATTAACATTACCTAGAGTAGCATAACTTAACTGATCAACTTTTTCTAATTTGCAATATTTGATATTCATCTTCACTGTTGGCAATCTCATGTGAGAAATCTTATGTCTTGTTTCGCCCAATAGTACAACGGCGAGCGAATCAATAATAATAGCCTCCACTGCTCTCGACTGTGCGTGCGTACTCAGCAGAGGCTTGTGCTGCAGACCCAAGCAAAACTCGTAAGCTTGTGCTTAATAGAATGACAATGCCTTAAAGAACCAAACGGTCAAGAGTATAGTTATAATTTTTGAGTGGACACCGAAAATGCACGTTGCAACAAGTTGTTTATAAGTGGAAACACAAGCAATCTGTCTAAGCATCTTTCAAAACAGAAAGACAAATGCAAAGTTTTCGACTGCCTCTAGCTACTGACATTGCATCACTCAAATTCGTATGCTAGCAGTCAATCACATAAGACCTCTGTAAAATTGTAGAATATTAATAGTTTAATAAAAACACACACATTCGGTTACTTTGAAAATAGTTTTTTTTCTGTAATAGCCTAAATTAATCAAACATTAAAAATGCTTTTATATCACTGTATTTACAAAAAGATGAATAATAATAAACTATGCTTATTAAAGTCCCCATTAACTGGAAGCTGTGACTGGTTTTTCTTTTGTATTGTGACACAGTTCCTAGGGAAACAGAATAATAAATGACAAAACAGTGGGCGTGGCTTGTTTTGTTTTTTTCTACTGCGAGCTGATTGGATAATAAAGTAGACATTTCATTCAGAAAGATGGGGAAAAGGCTTTTACAATCTAACAGACTCACCTCACAGAATTCTAAACACAGTTAACTCATTTATGTGAATGTGTTAATGATAAATCATAAACATTATCCATAGCTGATTGTTTAACGGCATTTTGCAACTCAAAGAGGGTATTTTCAACTGCAGGGAGCACAATAAACCAAGAAAGGTCCCAACATTTGCCAAAAAAGGCAAGCATGTTGATTTTTCTCCAGAAGAATGGTTAAAAACAGAGTCATTTGCAGCCTACCTGCATGCTGTAACTGTGTTTCTACCTACATGTTGCAACTGTACATTCTTTGACAGAAAATTTTTATTTGTTTTACAATTATTGGTTTCATTTTATTCAAAACAGGCTCGTTGTGAAAACGAAGACCTATATACATTTAGAGAAATTATGTAGCCAGAAGTATGTATGGCTGCATTTCATCTTTACAAGAACTATGTGGCAGTGTGATGACGTTCTTTTTCTCGCTTACCAGCTGACTGCTTACCTCTGTATGGATGGCTTTTGCGCTGTTACCAGTTTGTCCAGAAGCTTGACATGTACGTCGGTGGACTTGAGACGCAGAGAGGAGTTGACCGTGACAACGGAGTTCAAGTCTGTTGAAGAATGGTTACAGAAAGCAGGTAAGACTAAAACAAAAGCCAAAAAATAAGATAAACAAGTGAGAATGTGGTAAAATCTAAAAACGTAGTAAAAAACAGGCGAGGGCTTTTCTTTTTCTGGATTGCTTTTCAAAACATTGCGGTTGGGTTTAGGGAAGTGGGTGGGCGGGTCAATCTGTGCTTTTGAAAACACTATTGGTTGGGTTTAGAAAAGGGGGAGGGTTGGGATATCGGTCGGTTGGTCGGTCAGTCAATCACTCAATCAGTCAGTCAGTCCACAGCGGCCTCTGGTGGACTTACATGAGAATAGCAGGCGTAAATGGCACGCACAAGAGAAATTTGAGATCTAAAAAAAGCATACACAGCTGCCTGCAAAAAAAAACGTAGCTCCTAGGATAAACTGTATTTGGATGTATAATGTATATAATGGTACGTAATCAGAATGAGCCTGGGTTGATTATATTTTACATTAAAACAGTAATAATGAAATAAAGTGTTTTTAAAATAAAATGTAAAAAAATCATTAAAAAAACATTACAAAAATTAGTAATACCATTAAATTTATTTATTTTTATTACCTTTTTTCTTTCTTTTCTTACCTTTCTTCTCTTTCTTTTCTTTGTGCAGAGAGGCTAACAATTGATGGAGTAAAATCTACATCTCCCTTCAACGTCTTTCTGTTTGTGTCTGTATACATTTTTGGGTCTGAGTTTAAGGAGTCAGTCGGTGTTGTGTAATGGATGGAGTTTACTTATACCGACACAGAGCTCTGTAAATCGAATTATTTATTTGTATCTAATAAATTACTAATACTTTTGCATTTAAGAACATCTGGGCCGCACGGTGGCTTAGTGGTTAGCACTGTTCCCTCACAGCAAGAAAGTCGCTGGTTCGAGGCCCAGCTGGGTCAGTTGGCATTTCTGTGAGTAGTTTGCATGTTCTCCCTGTGTTGGTGCCGGTTTCCTCCGGGTGCTCCGGTTTCTCCCACAGTCCAAAGACATGCTCTATAGGTGAATTGAATAAACTAAAATGCTGGAAGGGCATCCACTGCATAAAACATAGTTGGCGGTTCATTCCGTTGTGGCATCCCCTGACAAACAAGGGACTAAGCTGAAGGAAAATGAATGAATGAAGAATATCTTCTCCTGACTTTTCATTGAAAACGCAGGGTACTGAACTAGAATTCCTACAAAACCTTAACAATTCCCATTACTACTTTATTGTCAAGCGTCATATACAGTAGAAACTACATATTATACCTTTAAATATGGGATATATGTGATATAAATATGTGATATATATTAAATCAATAATAATACACCGTAAAGAATAAATTTGTAAAATTTACGGTAAAAAAACAGCAGCTGTGGTTCCCAGTATTTTACCGTTAAAAATACGGTACAAACCGTAAAAGTAATTCCTCATTTTAACAGTAAACTACTGTATTTCATTAATTTATAGATGTAATATGTCTGTATTTTGAATTAGACATGTTAGCACAGCCATATGCAGGAGGTGATGAGAAAGTTACATAATGAACCAATGCTCATCACAATCAATTTTTTTCACAAGCAGTAAAGAGAATCAGTGTACAGAAGGTGCTCAGTGTCATTCATACAGCTACTAAACACCAGTATGGTAACACGCATAAAATTAAAGTCATGAAATAAACATTGTTTTTCAACATAAATCTCTAATGTACATAACTTATAGGGAAACAACTAAAAAGATCCATAATATCGTCAACAATAAGCATAAAAAGTGATGTGCCATGCAGGGAATTCTGGGAAAGTCAATTTACGGTTATTGGCTGTATATATTAAGGAAACATACTGTTAACCAGGTTACGTAATTTTGCCGTTTTTAACAGTGTATCCTCTTTTGTATTTGATTCTAGAATGCTTCTGGGGTTGTTCTTTCCTTCAATTAAGTCCTTTGCATTTTTGTCAGATTTTTAAATACTTTTCATCTCTAATCAAACTTTGTAATGTTTTGGTTCACCTTTGTAGCTGGGTTGGCTTGGGTTATTATGTCTATATATTGAGACTTTAAAAAAACATATTTGGAAAAATGCTTCCAGAACCAAGGCAGCTAAAAGTGTAGCCAAAATGACATCTGAAAATTTCTTACCGTTTGTTTCTATGATATTGTTTTGTAATGTTGCTTAATGTCAGATACCTAAGCTGCTGTCTTGGTTTATTTTGTAATAATGACCAGCTATATGTTCTTTTTCTATACATAAAAACACTTTGTTTTGTTCAATAGGCTATGCTTTGGCTAAAGCAGAGGATGTGGTTGTGTAAGAAATGATTACGCTGCTCTTAGTGCAGTGAATTGAGCAATATAATTCCTGAAAGTTATCAGCATAGAAACTGTAATCTGATCATATTTTCGAGCATGTCCAGACTCTATTAAGGAGGCTGTCAGGCAGTCTGAAGAGGGTGTGTGTGAGTTCATGAGTTCACTGCTGTTTAGTGATATAAAAATCAACCAGAAATGAAGATCAAAATGCATCTTGTGGTTCTCAGTTGTTGTAAATATTGTTGCTTTAATCTAACAAACTGGAAATCAAGATCGTTTCAATGAATTTGAAATACTTACAGTATTTATGAGCTCACAGTGACACACATTTGTTAACTCCCCCTTCTCATACTGTAGTCAGAGATAGGGAGTGAAAGGAGGGTGATACGGAAAAGAGGTAAGCAAATCTGAGCAGATTCTAACAGCTGCTGTTTGACTGGAACAGGTCTCTTCTAAACACAAGCTGATCTGAAGACAAATGATCTAATGTTCTTATTAATGCACCCAGTCTTTGGGGAATATGAGTCAGGAGAGGCTAATAATAAAATATAGACAAGTGCAGGGGTTCCACAAGAGTGATTATCAAGAGTTATTGCAGTCAGACGGACTGTGCAAACACACACACAGACAAGCAGACAGATGCACATGCATATGCATATGCATTTGCAAACACACACACACACACACACACACACACACACACACACACACACACACACACACACACACACACACACACACACACACACACACACACACACATACACACACACATACTGGACTCAGACTCATGTGGAAGTTTGCTGACTGGTTTATTTTGCAATAGAGTGATTTGGACATCTGAACTGTTTGTATTCACTCTGGTAAATGTAAATGTTTTCTTGAAGCTGTTGTCCCATAATGTCCCATAAGAAATATGAAGCAGGTTCTGAAGTTCCGCTGTCTGTGAACTTTCTTGTGTCTGTAACTCTTTAAATTTATCTTTCAAGTCAAGTTATTATTAGGTTGAGTTAATCAGTTAATGAGTTTATAAGTTATTCAATCATAATTTTCAGTACTGTCAATAAATTATTTAAAGTAGTTTACATCACTCAAATATAAAGAAAACTTTGTAGATAAAAGGTTTGTCGAACTCAAGATCTGACTGTATTGGTTGAACTTAAACTAGCAGGCTCAAGGTCAAATTTATAAGGTGAAAATGTTGAAATGAGTGTAGTTTTGTAATAATATTGTAAGAGATGTATTTGTGACTGTGGTGAAGTCTGTGATTATGGTGAGAATGAGCTGAATAACATACAGTGAAAATAGCACATGTTGATAGTTCACACTTGAAACAAATTAATATGACGTTTACACAAGTAACTTGTGTGAGATCATTTATTTGTTTAGTACAAAATTAGGAAAATACAAATAAAGTTCCACTAACTTAATTATAACTTAATAAAAATTGTTAGTTTTCTTCAAAATTTAAGATCATTGGTTTCTTAATATTGTTTACACGTATGAATAGCATTTTAAAACTGAAAAACATTTATCAACAGTTTTACGATTATGAGCTGTGAATCATCACTGTATTTTAGGAACTGTCTGAAGGTAGTCTGTCTCCACTGAAGCTTTTACACAATAAAGACTGTGACTCATTACAAAAAGTATATTGTGATGAAATAACCTTGAGCACAATACTGTATGACAGTATCTTTGATCAGGCAAACGTGTTACAGCAGTGCACGGAAGTGTGTAAGTTTGTGAATGACATGATCTTTGACTATTTCTGTCATTCAGAGCATAAAAAACAGACTTCCTTTCTGTGGACAGAACAGCTGCACCAAAACCTCCATTACAAACACACACACACGCACACACACACACACACACACACACACACACACACACACACACACACACACACACACACACACACACACACACACACACACACACACACACAAATGCTTGTATGTGTGATATGTGACTCTCCATAGTCTTAATGTCGTTTATATTGTAAAAAAAAATGCTGGGTTCTACACAATTAGTTTGAAGGAATTAAGTTAACTTATTAGCTTTTTACAAATTTTAAGTTGATTAAACCTAAAACAATTAAGTTGACCCCCCAAAAACTCAAGAATTTTATTATTTCAGCTCATTTTAAACAAGCAGTTTTAACAAACAGCAAACGTCATATTTAAGTGTATTAAATGGCCTTATCCCTATCCCCAACCCTCACAGGAAACCTTTGAGAAAACTTAAACATCAAAAGACCCCATTAGGTATGATTTTGAAACATTTTTGAATTATGAGGACACAATGTATGTCTCATAAACCACCTTAAATATGTTAATTTCACCTACACTAAAAAAACTTAAATAGCGTCTGTTAAATTACAGACATTTAGAGTAAAATAATGGATGTTCAATTAAAGACATTTACCATAAATAACTGATGTTAAATTACAGACATTTACCGTAAAATAATGGATGTTCAATTAAAGACATTTACCATAAATAACTGATGTTAAATTACAGACATTTATCGTAAAATAATGGATGTTCAATTAAAGACATTTACCATAAATAACTGATGTTAAATTACAGACATTTACCGTAAAATAATGGATGTTCAATTAAAGACATTTACCATAAATAACTGATGTTAAATTACAGACATTTATCGTAAAATAATGGATGTTCAATTAAAGACATTTACCATAAATAACTGATGTTAAATTACAGACATTTACCGTAAAATAACGGATGTTCAATTAAAGACATTTACCATAAATAACTGATGTTAAATTAAAGACATTTACCGTAAAAAATAACGGATGTTAAATTACAGACTTTCCTTAAATAAAAATTTCCGGTAAATTTCTGTAATTTACGGTCTGTTATTTTACAGTAAATGTCTGTAATTTAACGGCTGTTATTTGACTTTTTTCCGGCACCCCAGCTGCCAACATTCACTTGAATGTGTGTCTTGTGAAGCTTTTCATTAAATCTGAATGCTGGAAAGCATGTCTCCAAATCTCTTGGTGAAAGAAAGAGCCTTTTGTTCGCTTCATACCAGCATGACACTGACGGACTATGACTGAACTATGCTCATTGAAAGCAGATATTTAGCTCAAACATGTTTTCTGCTGCTATTAAACTGTAAGAACATGTTCTCCAGCAGACCAACTGAAGTACAAATGCACTGTAGCTCTCTCTTTAGCAAAGGCATGTCAGAGAGTTCAGAAGTAGCAGTTACTCAACATGAGCTCAGATGCTGTGAATGATGTGTGTCATGTCAGGATTCAGACCTTCTCATGCAGCAGTAATTGCTGTGATTCATTAAAAGCATGTGCACATTTTACACACAAACTCTCAGCCAGAAACTGAGAAAAGGTGGAGCGATGAGAGAAAGAGGGGGATGGGGTTAGCAAGAAAAAGGAGGTGATTGCAGGGGAGTTAGAGAGAGAGAGAGTTGGTTAGCAAGAGAATGAGAGCAAAGGAAAGAGGATAACAGATTGTAAGATAAAACTCCTTGGACTTGCAGAGTAAATATGGGTAAGTTTTTCATTGTTATATCTTAGCTTGAATGCTTCATTTGATACATTAACCTTGCAACTTTTGTAATTTTGTCTCTAAAGTAACTTAGAGACTGCAAGCCAAAGACAGGCTCAATACAAAAGCCTTTTATACTCATGAAAATATCCTGAAGCTTCGCATTCCTTTCTCACGTGGCTGTCTAGTTTTATTCTCTCTAAAAAAAACTCTTACTGGTGATGGTGAAATGAGCTGGAATCTAGTTTACCCATGCAAAAGAATGTTAATCGATATCGTATTCAAAGGCAGCTGACACTGCGTGGTACACACACACACACACACACACACTTATACTCACATTCGTGTGTGGAAGTTTGCTAACTGGTTTGTTTCGCAATGGAGTGATTTAGACAGTTGAACTGTTTGTATTCACTCAGGTAAATGTAAATTGTTTTCTCAAAGCTGAATGTCCCATAAGAAATATGAAGCAGGTTCTGAAGTTCTACTGTCTGTTTATCTATAGCATTTTTTCCTTGGTCGGTTTAATGTTTTTTTTCTTTCTTTCTTTTCACCTTTTCTGTTTTGTGGAATTCAGTTTTCTTTATTATTAAAATTATTAAAATTATAATTTTAAATAATAAATAAGTTATATAAATTATAAAGTTATTTAATTTAATTATTAAATCTCTGGCATATTCATAAACAGTACTCAATATAGTATTTTATGGTTGGTATTTTAATGTCACAGTCAAAGAGGTAGCTGTGCATCAGTATCTGTAACACTTTATGTTTAAACAATGTAAAATAATTTTGAAGTACAAAAAAGCACAAAATACCTCATTAGTTAGTAAACACAGCAAAAATATATTTCTGTCTAAAAACATAATCTTTTAAAAATAGGTTTTTATTTTAAAATGGTACGTTCATCCCGATTCTATCCTACACATAGTACAGTCAAAGAGGTAGCAGGAGTTATGAAGTTTCCTGTATCTGTAACAGGGTCATTTCAAGCATAACTTTACTGATAGAACACTGGTCATGACTAGGCCGACACGGAATCTGTGCACGCAGAAATCCGCAGATTTCTACAGATTTTTGGCCCATCATTGAGTCTATTTATTTACTTGTGTACATTTATATTAATTCAGTTTTTCAATTAATTTCAGTAATATTATTGACTAATATGAAAAGATTCATATAATTTATTTTCATTGCAGTTTGTAAAGTAGCTTCCTGTCTATATATATATATATATATATATATATATATATATATATATATATATATATATATATATTTTTTTTTTTTTTTTTTTTTTTTTTTGATACTTCCAAAATCATTCTGCATAAATGCACAGATTTTTATATATATATATATATATATATATATATATATATATATATATATATATATATATATATATATATATATATATATATATATATATAATTCTCAGCAGAGATAGCAAAATATGTCAGCAGATTCTGTCTGGTCCAAGCCATGATGTAAAATGATGATGATATTATTGCAATTTATAAATATATTTATAAATAAATAAAGCATTGAGAAAACAAGTAATAAGCAAATAATAATAATAATCTTGGGAATATAAGGAATATATTTTTTTACTATTTTTTACTCTTTTTCTTTTCATTAACAATTATTTGTATTGGTCATTTAAAGGTCATAAATTAGCTGATGTTTTTCTTGAGTCTGATATGTTTTGCAGAAGTAGATAAATGCTGGTCCAAAATTAAATTCAGCTCTGCAGAAACTTACAGTCAGCAGAAAGGTGTTAAAACTGAACACAGAACACAGAAAGTCTAATGCTTTTAATGTTGTGCAGAGAATTCGTAGAAAAAAAGTATGTTTGGATGGGTGCAGCCAATGGAGGACTGGACAAGGATTGACAAGTGCCGAATTTCACTAAACTCCACTAAAGTCAGGAAATGAAAACTGTTGTGCACCTCCTGAATGTAACCTTTACATTGCATTGAGGATACCAGAATTCTGTGAATTGAATTATTCATTTCTATCCAATAATTTGTTGCAATTGTTGACATTGAAGAAAAATCTCTCCTGAACTTTTTTGTCAAACACACATGGAATTGATTGAATTCTATATTGAATAATTCTAAAATGATTGTTAAATGTAGTCAGGTTGACTAAGTTAGTTATGACTCTACTCATTCTTTTCTTTGAATAAAGCTATTTATTACAAAAACATATTTTTACTGCTTGAGGATGCCTATTCAGTGTAATGATGCCGTGACTGCATGTGGAATTATGGGAGTTATTGTCTTCATTACGTTCTAGATAACGTCATCATGGAGAAATCATGCTTATGGATGAAATAAAATGTTCAAAACTTATTATCACAGCATTATGAAGTAGTTATAATTTGCTTTGTTGCA
The DNA here is from genome assembly GCF_903798145.1 of Danio aesculapii. Classification (NCBI taxonomy): domain Eukaryota; kingdom Metazoa; phylum Chordata; class Actinopteri; order Cypriniformes; family Danionidae; genus Danio; species Danio aesculapii. Next base: position 46,744,654 of record NC_079439.1, on the reverse strand, counting down.
AAGATCTTTGTCCAAAAATAAGATGTACCATAAAAATGTATATGTTAATAGCAAATAGGAAATAAAAGTTTAATGAGCATAAAATATATTATAGGGCTTTTATTATAGTAAACATATTACAGTAGGAGAGTGAATATTTTTGCAATATCTCATTTGAATTGTATTGTATTATCTTTCTATTCCTATGATGTTCGCTGAGTAAAGTCTTACTTTAATTAATAAAAAGATTTAAATGTACCAAAATACATTGTTTATATGCAGCTCTGCACAAGACATTTGGCCAGTGGAGAAATTAAAATGGTCATGCCCAACTGAGTCTGGTTTCTCTCGCCAATTAGTGAAGTTTTTTCCCTCTCCGCTGTCGCCTCTAGCTTGCATGGTTTGGGATCGGTAGAGCTACACATCGTTGAATTTTCAGTTTTTGGACTCTCAGTAGTGATTTTTAAACCACACTGAACTGAGCTAAACTGAACTGAACTGAACTGAACTTAAACACTACAAACTGAACTACACTGTTCTAATTTACTATGACCTTTTATGTGAAGCTGCTCTGACACAATCTACATTGTAAATATGTACGCCATACGCCATACAAATAAAGGTGAATTGGATTGAATATTAACTGAGAAGTGGTTAAAAAATATTCATTTTTAAAAGGAGGTGTACCCGTTCATGCTGAGCACTGTACATATAGTATATTAAGGCCGAAAGCTGTCTAAATGGAACGAGATCGAAATGACACCTGTTCAACTGTCCATGTCACTAGTCAAAGAAGCTCATTTCTCTGGATTTGAACATTCTTCCAAACATTTCGCTTAATGTTAAGCAAAACATTTCAGATAATAAGTCAGCAGAACATGATTATGAAACTGTACTAGTCATTTTTGCATATTTTAATGAACTAACCTTACATGTTGTACATTTTAGTGCATAAGTAAAAAACTGTTAATGAAGTCATCTAAAAAGATTTAATTGCTAGCACTTTAGTTTGGGTCACAATTCACTGTATTCCCAAACCATTAACTAACACTACTCGCGAAATAAACTACAAATTATCTGTTTATTAATAGTTAGTAAGGTAGTAGTTAGTTCAGGTATTGAGTAGGATTAGGGATGCAGAAAAAGATCATACTTTATAACTACTAAATTAACAGTCTTATCTTAATAATCGGCAGGTAATAAGCCAGTAGTTAATGGCATTAATGGTTAATGCTGATGATACACAAGGCAACTTTTTGAGCAATGTTGTCAGGCATTATTGTAGAGTGAAGTTGCTCAGCTCTTTTCCTATTGAGAATGGGCAACAATGTTGTATCTGTATCTCATTGAGCTAATTTGTTGCCCTGTATCTCACCCGGTTGCCCATTGACTACATCATTTCCCAAAGTTGCAAGGCAACATTACTCAAAATATTGCCGTGTATGCTGTATATCATCAGCATAAAGTGTTACAGATTAATTGATTAATTTATTATCTAAATAAAACTAATGATTCATTTAAGTCAACTTCTCTGATCCGAAGCTCCATTTATAACTCCGATACGAGTGAGTGACTGATCGATTCATTTATATTTTAGCAGGAGTCATGTTGGTGTGTGGACGTCCCGTCACCCTTCTCTTCCTCATCAGCTTTCTCCACTTTTCTTTTGTGTCATCATCTTCCTCAGCCTCAACTCAAAATGCCACTCGACCCCGTTCCCCCCACTCTGAAGCGATGAGGGATTATGATGAATATGATGAAGAAACCACCACAGCATCCCCCAGATCATCTTCCACCGGCGCTCTCGAACTCAACCCGTGTGACTATGACATGTGTGTAGAGCAGCGGCAAACCTGCATGGAGCTGGCAGAGGTGGAAAACTGCCTCTGCCCAGGTTTGAGTGATCTCTTCACGCGCCCGAGCCCCCCGCGCATCTCCGATCTGATTCAACAGGGTGGCAGAGGAGTTGAGGTGAACTGGTGTGCTCCCACCTCCTTGATCTCCAGCTACAATGTCCGGGTAAAAGGCAACGGCAAAGTTATCAGTAGTAGGGTGGTGGAACAGCACAAGAGGGCGCTGGTGTTGGAGGATGTGGAGGCTGGAGCAGTGGTGTGTGTAGAAGCGGAGAATAATGGTGGCATCAGTGACCAATCATGTGCCAACTTTGAACCCAAGCTTTCAGATTCTGGATTAGCCCTGAAACTGGGCATTATTGGAGGAGTGGTGGGACTCATTCTACTGCTGATTCTGGCTCTGCTGTTGTGGAGACATAAAAAACGACAGAAATTAACAGCCCGGAGTGAGACAGAGGGGGTCCTGTGAGAGAGATAGAATTATATGATATGATATGATATGAATGATATGAATGCTCTTCATATTGGTGAAGAGATGGAGGTTAATGAATGAGTGTGGACTGATTGGCCGCTGCGAGCGGATGCTGGACTATAGAGGGAGTGTTTATGAATGACTTTGTGAGGGAGCAGAGAAGGTGGATGAATGACTCAGCACATTCTTCTCATTCTGCTGGTCACTGTCTAGTGATTTAGGACAGTCACAAAACTGCAGACTGTTTGTGTGCTGACTCTAATCAGGGGCGCCATTGAAAAGCTCCACATCCCCAAGCTCAAACGCACTTTAAAATTCTGTGGAGATATAGATTGATAGATTTTATATCTAATTTTTTTTTTTCTAGACAAAAGTCAGATTTGCAAGATTAAACTTGGTTAAATAAAACTGTTTCTGTCCCACACTTCTGACTGTATAAAAATGTTTATTAAACATTCAATTTTCTTTATTCCAGATGCTTAAAATAGATGAATTCAATTTGTATTAATTGTAATTTAAATAACAAAAATATATTATAAATAATAAGAAAATAAATAAATAAAGGTAACACGGTGGCTCAGTAGCTGATGAATAAAATAAATATAATTTTAACTTTTTCAGAATTTTGATTGTTTGAAGTTGAAAGTTAATATTTCATTTCTGATTTTTAAGAAAAAAGTCACATTGGTGAGATATAAACTCCATTTACTTTTTCTGATGTTTCAGATTTTTTTTCTCACAACCTACTTGAAAATAATACCATAGTAATTTATAGTAAATACTAGTGTTTTTGAACCGTACATTAGTAAAGTTCTTGAAGAAATCTGTTGTGGTAATTTCATAGCTTCTATGCTTGTAAAACAACTATATAAATATAAACAAATGACCCAATATTGTACAAATATATTATACAAAAAAACTCAATTTACTGTCGTAAAAACTTGTTGTGTTTTTACAATTTATCAGTTCACTGTAGTTAATACTACTGCAATGTGCTGTAGCATTCATTTACGTGTGCTGTAGCATTCATTTAAGTGTTGTAAGATACTATAATATATAGAGTATAATCCATATGACTAAAAATGGTTCAAAAACACTGGAGTATTTACTATGAAGTACTATATTGTTTTTCATGTGAGAATGATCACAGAAATATTTTAGTCAAAAGTTTTTAGTCAACTTTTTTTTCTCAGTTGTGATATAGAGATTAGCAATGGCAAGTCAGAACTGTTTCATAGAAAATCAAAATTGCAAAAAAAAAAGCCTAAACAAGTCGAAAAGTTAGAATTGCAAATTATATTAAACTTAATTCAGAGTTCATAGATTGCAATTACAGATACCTCCTAATTCTGAAACACACTGAAATGTAAACTCTGAATTACATTTTATAAACTTTCTGATCATCTCACAATTCATTTTACAAATAAAATTATTATGAGATGATTTCTTTCTTTCTTTCTTTCTTTCTTTCTTTCTTTCTTTCTTTCTTTCTTTATTTCTAAATCTCATAGCAGAAACAGGCTTCCTGTGTTATTTCATGATGCATGTGTTTTCATCTTAAAAGGCAGAAAAACAATTTCCCTCATTTACTGTAGGACTGAATCGGATCAAAGGATTTGTGAACACAATATACCATTTTGACATGTTTTCTAAGAAAATCTCTGTATATATATTTGAATGTTACCAAATAAAAGTTTATGTATTTTTTACTTTTTTTTATTCATTTACTGATGAAATCAACTATATTTCCTAACATGTGAAACATTTTTTGACATATTACATACATTTTTACATATACAAAAACCTACACTGAAATCAGTTTTTCAGTGGCAGTCACCCAAGCCATGACTAATCACTCTAAAGCCGTAGGAAAAATAATGTCATGAAAACACTGACGGGCTGTTGACCACAAAAACACACACAGTCCCAAACCTGTCACTACTTATTATCCTGAGCTGTGATATCAGAAGAAGAGAAAGAAAAATATGTCCGTTTCACATTTATAAAGGTGGAGCATCTAGTAAAATATGTTGGAATATTATAATAATGTTATATGATGCAATCAGTTAGAATACATGGCTAATATTAAATTGACATAAAGTGGAAATATTTTTTAGAATCAGATGGTGCTAACATGCAGGTAATTTCTTTTTTCTCTTCCTGTCTGTCTGTCTGTCTCTCTCTCTATTTTAATTTTTTAACAAGGTCCTAGCATCAAGCCTGACACCATGCTGGCCATCATGATCATGCCCTAGAGGTGTGTTGTTAATACTTGTTGTGGAACTATTGTTTTCTCTAACACCCTTTGAGTGTACACCAAAAAAACTACTTATTTAAAATGAGCTGAAACAACACAATTCTTGAGATTTTATTGGGACAACTTAATTGTTTTATGTTCAATCCACTTAAATTAAAACAAATAAAAATACAATAAACAAGTTAACTTACTCATTCATGTTGTCCCAACACAAATTCATTAATTTAACCTAATTGTTTTTACAAATTTAAATTGATTGAACTTAAAACAGTTACGTAATGCCAAAAATCTCAAGAATTGGGTTGATTCAGCTCATTATAAATAAGCAGTTTGAACAAACAGCAAAAATATTTTTTGAGTGTAAAAGTATCTAAAAATAGACATCAATGTTTATAAAAGAAGTTGAATATACAGTAGTTTCTGATTTCAGTTTTATCTTGGGACAATGGAAACAATGTAGAATACAAACTCCAGGGCCCATTTTTTCCAAAAAAATGTAAAATAAATAAATAATAATAATAATAATCTGGATCAAATTAGTCCAGTTTTGGGAATCCCATGTTTTGCTATTCATGATTAACTGATCTATCTTACTTTTATGACTGTTTTTAAAGGAACATTGGCTTGGATTACTGTGATTCAAATACCAAATTTCAGGATTACAAAATCCTATTTACCAGAGCCTTAAATGGAACCAACAGTAAAGCTTACTAGCTTAGCAAAGAACAACAGGTAGGCCACGAGAAAAGTTGTTGTTTGTTTTGATGGTAAGAAACACTGTAATCAACAAACATTTTACATGTTTTAGTTTGTTCTAATACAATACTGCTTTGATATGGTTTTGTTGTTTACCATATCTCATTAGATGTGGCATGCTTCATATAGGCTTCAGATATGTAGGAATTTATATATCATCAGTCACCATTCAGTTTGTGATCGTTCACTTAAAAAAAAAAAAAATATATATATATATATATATATATATATATATATATATATATATATATATATATATATATATATATATATATATATAGTTTTTTTTTATTTGGTTTGTTTGATTTAAAAAATCACAACTGAATCCATGGGATCAGGTTAATCCTGTTTTATTGGATCAAATAGATCCCAATCTGAGTTCAAAGTTTTCAAAAACCCAAAGGGAAGGTTTGATCTAAATCAAATGTAAGATTGGATTACATGGTCTGATCTTAATACGAAATCCCTCTGTTACTTTTGGAAAACCCATTTTCAGGAGCAATAGCATACGTCCATAGCAATACTTTTTTTTCAGAAGAATTTTTTTTTACCCAAAAGTGAACATTTTGTCATAATTTACTCTTAATTTTCTTATTTACCAACCTTTATGAGTTTGTTTCTTCTCTTGAACACAAAAGAAGATATTTTGAAAAATGTTGAAAACCATTGACTTTCATAGTACTTGTTTTTCCTACTAGGAATGTCAATGGTTACAGGTTTCCAACATTTTTCAAAATATCTTCTTTTGTGTTAGAAGATTTTTGTGTCATAAAGATTTAGAACCACTTGAGGCTAAGTAAATGAGTAAACTTTCATTTTTGGGGGAACTAACCCTTTAAACCGCACACACCTCAAAAATGAATGGAACTTTCCACTAAGTCACAGAACAAACTACGTCATCTCTTATTAATTCTCGCCTGTTGTTGTGATTCTGTAATAAATTATAGTTACTTTCCAGCTTTCTAAATTGCAAAAGGCTGCAGATAATAAGGCACTGGGATGAAAAACACTGACTAGATCTGTTTATTCTTCAAGTAAACAGAGAGAAGTTTACCATCATAGTTCAGTCAACTGCCTCCTTGAGTTGAAGGTATTTGCACTCTCAACACACTTGTCATAGTGGCTGGGTTGTGCTGTTTAATTTAATTAATACAAAAGTAAATCATCCCAAGAATTCCTAACATTTTCATGAGTGTGGGCATACCAAAACACCGCCTCATTTTAATTAGCTGATTTTATGTGGAAACGATGTCATGGATTTCATTTAGACGGCTCTTGAAGTAAAACGATTACATTTAAAGGCTGAAAATGAGCATTTCCCTGCCATTCTCTCACACTCAAGTGCTTATAAAGTTTTAGATTATTTTTTTTTCTGTTGAGCACAAAACAATATTTTCTGAAAAATGTTGGAATAAAGACAACAACAAAAACTCTAAACTCTAAATGTTTATTTGTGTTCAACAGATGAAAGAAACTCAAACAGATTTGTAACAAGTGGAGTAGGATGACGGAACTTTGTTTTTGAGATGAACTATCTCTTTAAGAAAACCATGCACACATATCTGGATGCTTCAGATATGTGTGAAGCGAGGGGATGTCAGGGGAATAAAATGAAAAAGACATTTACATTTAGAAAACTCTTCAAGTGTTGTTGCACGATTACACCAGTAGGTGGTGACAAAAAGACTGATGTTCAGTACCAGGCCCACAGGGGGAGTTGGGGTGGTTTGAAAGATCCCCCCCTCAAAGGTCCAGAATTTGTCCCATACATTAACTAATTTGTCCTATTTTGACTGCTACGCCATCATAAATTGTGAAAAAAAACATTGAAAAACAGAGATGAAAACATACAATCTGATGTAGGAGGTCGCCTTTTACTATACTGTATTGTTTTTAAATAGAGAAAACATTTGACAAGTAATTTTTTTTTCTAAATCTTGGACCTTATTCTTGAAACATAAAATGACACATAAAAAGACACAAGGGCAACGCAGTGGCGCAGTAGGTAGTGCTGTCGCCTCACAGCAAGAAGGTTGCTGGTTTGAGCCTCGGCTGGGTGAGTTGGCGTTTCTGTGTGGAGTTTGCATGTTCTCCCTGCATTTGCGTGGGTTTCCTCCGGGTGCTCCAGTTCAAAGACATGTGGTACAGGTGAATTGGTTGGGCTAAACTGTCCATAGTGTATGAGTGTGTGTGTGTGTGTGTGGATGTTTCCCAGAGATGGGTTGCGGCTGGAAAGGCATCCGCTGCGTAAAACAAATGCTGGATTATGATTTTCCCTTTTTTTTTTTTTAAATCGATCATTTGGAACCATTTAATGTATTTTTAGATATCCAAAATACTCCAACATAGGACTGCTTTTGTGGTTACATTTGTTCTTTGTTAACTTTGTTTTCTTCTAAGATGTTTTTACATTTTGTTCTCTCTAGATAATGATCTGTAATCCATTAACTTAAATTCTAACCAGCATATCCAACTCTCTTTTTAAATCTGGACAAACACATTGTTTGACGCTTTAAAAAAGATAGTACTTGGCTCACAATCAAATTCATACTGTAAATTTACTGTATATCTGTTTCATCACATCTCCCACTCTAAACTATTTAGCTATCCTTATCATTGCAAATTTATTTTCTTTGTTTTTGCTATAAGAAATAAAAGATGAGAGAGAGTGAAAGAGAGAGAGGGGGGGGTGCAAGTAAAGCCAGATGTTCTTGCACAGCCCAATTTAAGCACTGTTAAATTCTCAAAAATGACTGCAACATAATTTCACTGTTACATGGTTCTCATTTTTTTCTAACATCAATTATATTTTTAATTCTACATCCTTCTAAGCTGAGCACCTTTGAGCTAGGTAATAGTGGAGAACAGAACACAAAAGCCCAAAGAAAAGCAGTACAGAGTGCTGACGCATGAAGCCACTTATACATAAAAGACCCTGCATTTAAAGGGTCATCTTTACTCACTCTCAAGTGGTCCCATACCACTGTGAGTTTCTTTATTCTGTTGAACAGAAAATAAGACATTTTTGGGAATGTTGAATAGCACTAGTCTCTGACTTTAATAGTCCACATCCCAGTTTCCAAGATCTTTTTTTACCTTGTTGCTGAACGTTAGATATAACACAAATAGGTTTGCAAGAGAAGGAAGAGAAGCACCTTAGCATCGAGAGCAACACCGAGTAAGTACATTTAGACCTGTTTTCAGTTGCTGTGTTTGGTTCGAGAACACTTAGACTTGTTTCAGCTGGTTGTGTATTAATTGTTGGACATTTAAAATTGTTTTCAGCTATCTGTGTTTAGTACTAGCAAGCTTTAGCCACTGTTTCCTTTGTTTACTGTAAGAGCTTGTGTGCCGAGCCGGAGGTTTTTCGCGCCCCCGCAATTTCGGGTCTTTTTTAACATGGAGGCGTGTCCAAACGCCAGGTAAACACTATATATTTGAACACATTAGGTTTAGCTAGCAGGAGAAGCACGTTAGCATCGAGAGCAACACCGAGTAAGTACATTTAGACCTGTTTTCAGTTGCTGTGTTTGGTTCGAGAACACTTAGACTTGTTTCAGCTGGTTGTGTATTGGCTGTTGGACATTTAAAATTGTTTTCAGCTATCTGTATTTAGAACTAGCAAGCTTTAGCCACTGTTTCCTTTGTTTACTGTAAGAGCTTGTGTGCCGAGCCGGAGGTTTTTCGTGCCCCCGCCGCTGCAATTTCGGGTCTTTTTACTCTCGAGGCGTGTCCAGCTGAACTCAATCAGCAAAGCGCTCTGGGGTGTATATAAGCGACTAGTCTCACCGCGGCAGCGGTCGCGGCAGCCTCGTGTGAAGCCCGCCTCGCGTGAAGACCGACGAGGGTAAAGACCATCGACTCTACCTGCGCGACTAGGACCGACGAGTGTAAAGACCATTGACTCTACCTGCGCGACTCCACCGAGCAAAGACACCACACTTTGAGTACTTTTTATTACTTTATTGTTTTACGTTATCTCTGCACTCATTATTGTTTTCCTTGCACTTTATTATGTGTTTACTAATTCCTGTTGTTACTAACACTCGCAAAGCACGGGAGGTATGCTGCAGGCACAACCCTCACAACCTTCGATCAATTCATGTATCCTCTATTTCACAACTCTCTCTCTCTGTGGGCCTCTGGAATTGTCAATCTGCTGTTAACAAAGCAGATTTTATTACCTCCATAGCCACTCATTCTGACTTTAGTCTCATGGCTCTAACTGAAACCTGGTTGAGACCGGAGGACACTGCTACACATGCAGCTCTTTCTACTAATTTCTCTCTTTCCCACACTCCTCGTCAGACAGGGAGAGGGGGTGGGACTGGACTACTGATTTCCAAAGAATGGAATTTCACTCAGAGACCGTCCCTGCCAAAAATCAGCTCTTTTGAATTCCATGCAGTCACCATTATCCACCCCTTCCGCATAAATGTGGTTGTCATCTACCACCCACCGGGTACATTAGGTCACTTCTTAGAGGAACTGGATGTTCTTCTCTCATCTTTTTCTGATTATGACACTCACTTGTTGGTGCTAGGTGACTTCAACATCCACATTGAAAGACCTCAAGCTGCTGACTTCCAGACTCTGCTTGCATCTTTCGACCTCAAAAGAGCACCTACTTCTGCTACTCACAAATCAGGTAATCAACTAGACCTTATTTACACTCGACAGTGCCTCGCTGATCAAACACTAGTAACTCCACTACAAACATCGGATCATTTCCTTCTCTCTCTTAACATCCACATTACTCCTGAGCCGCCACACACTCCAACTCTAGTTGCCTTTCGCAGAAACCTACGCTCTCTCTCACCCAATAGACTATCCACCATTGTTTCTAACTCTCTTCCTCCATCTTGCAAACTCTCTGCACTTGATACAAACAGTGCCACTGATACACTCTGCTCCACGCTAACATCATGTCTAGACAGACTATGCCCTCTTACATCCAGACCAACCCGGGCCAGTCCTCCTGCACCCTGGCTCTCTGATGTTCTCCGTGAGCATCGCTCAAAACTTCGGGCTGCTGAGAGAAGTTGGCGAAAAACTAAAAATGCTGAACAGCTCATAACATACCAAACTCTCCTGTCTTCTTTCTCGACTGAGGTTACTTCTGCAAAGCAGACATACTTCCGTCAGAAAGTCAACAGTGCCACCAATCTTCGCTTACTTTTTAAAACATTTTCCTCCCTCCTCTATCCTCCTCCTCCACCCGCATCCTCCACACTCACTACTGATGACTTTGCTACATTCTTTTGCACCAAAACTGCAAAAATCAGTGCTCAATTTGCTGCACCTACAACAAACACGCAAGATACACCACCAACACCACACACACTCACCTCTTTTTCCCAGCTCTCTGAGTCTGAGGTGTCCAATCTCGTGCTATCAAGCCATGCAACCACCTGTCCGCTTGATCCCATTCCCTCTCATCTCCTGCAAGCCATTTCTCCTGCAGTCATACCAACACTGGCTCACATAAATAAGACATCTCTTGACTCTGGTCTATTCCCTACTTCATTTAAGCAGGCTAGGGTAACCCCACTGCTAAAGAAACCCAACCTGGATCAAACGCTACTTGAAAACTACCGACCGGTATCCCTGCTTCCATTCATGGCCAAGATTTTGGAGAAAGTAGTGTTCAATCAAGTCCTAGACTTTCTTACTCAAAACAACCTCATGGACAACAAGCAATCTGGCTTTAAGAAAGGCCACTCAACTGAGACTGCCGTGGAGGATCTCAAACTGGCTAAAGCAGACTCTAAATCATCTGTCCTCATCTTGCTGGATTTATCAGCTGCTTTTGACACTGTAAACCACCAGATCCTGCTATCTACGCTTGAGTCACTGGGCGTCGCAGGCACTGTTATTCAATGGTTCAGTTCCTACCTCTCGCACAGGTCATTCAGGGTGTCGTGGAGGGGAGAGGTGTCCAACCTACAGCATCTAAACACTGGGGTACCTCAGGGCTCTGTTCTTGGGCCACTTCTCTTCTCTATCTACACGGCATCTCTAGGAACAGTCATCCAGAAACATGGTTTTTCCTACCACTGCTATGCTGATGACACCCAGCTATACCTCTCTTTTCACCCTGATGATCCCTCGGTTCCAGCTCGCATTTCAGCCTGCCTGTCAGACATTTCACACTGGATGAAAGATCATCATCTCCAGCTTAACCTCACGAAAATGGAAATGCTTGAAGTTTCTGCCAACTTGACTCTTCACCATAACTTTTCAATCCAGATGGATAAAGCAACCATCACTGCATCCAAAATGGTAAAAAGCCTTGGAGTAACGATTGATGACCAACTGAACTTCTCTGACCACATTTCTAGAACTGCTCGATCTTGCAGATTCGCACTCTACAACATCAAAAAGGTCCGACCCTTCCTATCTGAACATACAGCTCAACTCATTGTTCAAGCTCTTGTCCTCTCCAAACTGGACTATTGCAACTCTCTGCTAGCCGGGCACCAGCTAGTTCTATCAAACCTCTTCAGCTGCTTCAGAACGCAGCAGCACGAGTGGTCTTTGATGAACCCAAAAGAGCACATGTCACTCCGCTACTCACCCGTTTGCACTGGCTGCCAGTTGCTGCCCGCATCAAATTCAAAGCTCTGATGTTTGCTTACAAAGTGACCTCTAGCTGTGCTCCTTCGTATCTGCTCTCACTTCTGCAGATATATGTGCCCTCCAGAAACTTGCGTTCTGTGAATGAACGTCGCCTCGTTGTTCCATCCCAAAGAGGGAAGAAATCACTTTCCCGAACTCTCGCATTCAATCTGCCCAGTTGGTGGAATGAACTCCCTAACTACATCAGAACAGCAGAGTCACTTGCTGTCTTCAAGAAACGACTAAAAACGCAACTGTTTAGTCTCCACTTTCCTTCCTAATCTGCAACTGCCTCTCTGGCTATACCACTAACTGTGCCCTCTCTCTCTCTCTCTCTCAAAAAAAAAAAAAATTTTTACTAATGCTTTGCTTCTTAGACTTTACACACCTGAAACTTGTCTATAGCCCTTGTTCACTGCTGCTCTTATAGTTGTGTAAATTGCTTCCTTGTCCTCATTTGTAAGTCGCTTTGGATAAAAGCGTCTGCTAAATGACTAAATGTAAATGTAAATGTAAAGAGGAGCGTGAGTAAAAGCTGTAAAGTCAAATCAGAAAAGCGGAGCTTGATAAAATGGGTTTCCTCCATGGGTGTGTGCTGAAGCCACACCAGATTACTGAGCCAATGCCAACTATGTGCTGGATGGTGCAAACTCAGCGCCTGCACTGAACTCTGGAGTACTGAACCACAGCCTGCCATCATCCTCTCTCATGGAGGAGTTTCGGGGACGGCAGTATAAAACTACACAACTAGATTTATGAAGCAAATGAAGAGCTCAGATAACTCAGTTTTAATTGAGTTTCATAAATCATGAGTTTCATAAAGCACACTTTTTATTGTGATCATTTGCCAAAAACATGATTTATGAAGACAAATAAAAAATTATATTATTTGTCTTTGCAAATGAACTCTTCAAAGGTAAAATATTTTTTTTTAATTATAGTGTTAATCAGTTTTTATTCTATTTTATTTCTTTTTGCCATTTCAGGATGGTAAAAATAGTCCTATTTTTCCCAAAAGACATTTAATATCGAGTTCTTCAAAAGATCATTCTTTCAGTGTGAAGGACATTTTCATAATCCAAATAAATAAATATTTTTACAAAATAAAAAATTAAAAATCTTGTGTGAAATTCAGGTTTTTCATGGACTCATTTGTAAGAGTGGTGCTTATTTATTAACCTTTTCATTTATTTTTATTCATTGCATTAAACGTCTATAGTAAATAATATTGTTTTATTATGTTTTATTAATATTGACATTTCATTTATTCATTTTCCTTTGGTTTAGTCCCTTTATTCATCAGGGGTCTCCACAGCGAAATGAACTTCCAACTGTTCCAGCATATGTTTTACACAGCCGATGCCCTTCCAGCTGCAACCCAGAATGGAAAACATTCATTCACACTTACACACTACAGCCAATTGAGTTTACCTAATTCACCTGTACCGCATGTCTTTGGACCGGGGGGGAAACCGGAGCACCCGGAGGAAACCCTTGCAAACACGGGGAGAACATGCAAACTCTGCACAGAAATGGCAACAGACCCAGCCGGGACTCTAGCCAGCGAACTTCTTGTTGTGATCCGCCACCAGATGCCGCTGCAGCACAAACACAACATGGTCAAAACACAACAGATGGCAAAAGCAGCACTGTTCACAATGAAATTTGTGTATTTAGGTACCAAAATAGATAAATAAATAGCAGTGTTATGGAGTAAATTTATGTTTATACTATGCAATTTTTAATTAGGCCTATACTTTTCAAATTAAAGAAGCTGCTTTTTTTTACACAGAAACTACACTGTACAACAGAAAAACAAAAGAGATCATTATCTGTTTCGTATATTAGGCCTTTATCACATTCAATTAGTCCAAATCAATAAATAATAAACAGCTACATTGTTTTTGGCAACTTTAATTGGCATTCAGTTGATTAACTGTATAGCTCGACATTTTTAAAAAGCATCACGTTTTTTAGCTGTATGAGGGATGAACTCAGAGATTTATCACCAAATCAACATATCCCGAAGATAAATGTTCAAGGTTTTCTTTTTAAAATGTCTTTTAAGACAAAAGACTGCTTTAATGCTGTATTATTAAATGCTCTTAAGCCATTCCAATTTTTGGGCGATGTTACAATTTAAAGAAGACTCATTTATAGAAGAACATTCATGCGTTTAGATAAAGACATAAAATAAATAGTAATAAAAATGTTTGGAAAATCGTCATTAATGTGCGCTTTGTTTACGCGGGCGGATGTCATTAAGCGGCGACCGCATCTTTGACCAATCAAAAGTCAGGATTGACCTCAGGCGTTTGTACTGTGGAATGAAGGCTCTGGCGCGTCGCGAGAAAACTATTTCTATACTAATGCAGATTAACAATAATATTATCGGGAGCGTTCACTGTGGCTATTAATCCGGCTTCCACCAAAACCAAGTAAGCGAACGCCTCCGTTTACAGGAGGAATGTGTGGGCTAGTTTGCTAATGGCAATGCTACAGTAGCTCGCCTGGCTCGTCCTTATTTTTTTTTTAAATACTGTCGCTGCGAGAAAACATAAGATGAACATTTCCTTCTACACAGCATTAATATTTCACAGCATTAACTAATAAAATTGGGGTAAACCTGTTGGTTTGGGCGGAGAACGGAAGAATTCACAATGAACACAAAGCGCAACAACAGTGAAAGCGGAGCGGGCAGAATCAACCCAGGCTCGGTTTCAGCATCAGCGAACAGCAGCTCATCCGCGAGCTCTTCTCACCGAAAACAAACTATTATCAACTCGTCCCACAAAGGAGAGAAGGAGGAGTGCATGCAGAATGCGGCCCGCGACAAAAATCTGTCCATCTCCACACTCCGAACCCGCCTCGGACCGACCATTCGGTCCACTCTGTCCGCGGCGGTGGACACTCTTCTGGGCGAGATCGTGACGGTGCTGTCCGAGACCCAGCGCGAGCTCCAGACCAAGGAGCAGGAGAACGAGAAGCTGAAGGTCCGGCTCGAAGTGTCCGAGAGAGAGCTCAAGACGCTACAGGAGTGCCTGTGTAGCGCGCAGAAATTAATCGACCAGCTTCAGGGTCCCTTTGGAAACCCGCCCATGACGGGACATCAGGTGTACTCCACCGCTGGACACTTGAACTCGAGCCGTCTGACTCACCGGACCGCGCCCGAGCCGGACCCGCGCTGCTTTACTGGAGCTGAACCCGAGCTGAGTGGCGCTCTGGGCGATGCCATACACGGCTTTGACTCCAGGGACGAATTCAAGAGCTGCCACCTCTCCATTCAGGCCGACGGGACGGTGACCAACAGCTTCTATGACCCGATATCTGTGCATTCATCCAATATCTGTTCAGACATGAACCGAGCGGGTAAGACAACACTCGCCTTTAATACATTCAGGTTCTGTTGGTCAACAACACGAAGTGATTTTTAGAGTAGACAAGATGCAGAGTAAATTAGTACCATATTTAGTTTTTACACTTTTAATAACTGGCCAAAATTAGTACAACCAAATTTGTTTTATGGAAAAAAATATTAAATAAAACAAAAAAAATTTAAATGTGCAAAATAAAAAAATAATTTGTAGTTTTCCCCCTATATTTCACTTGAATTTAATTATATTATCTTCGCATTTTTAAAAAGGTTCGGTGACTAAAATGTTATTTTAATAAATATATATTTAATAAATCTGTTTTGTTTAAATGCACCAAAATACATTGTCTATATTCACTGAGAAATGGATAAATATTTTTTTTTAAAAAAAGACTCTACTCGTTGAGCACTGTATATATTCCATCAGATTTTCTCATTCCTAAGTTGTAGTATCTGGTACTTGTACTTTTTCTACATTTCTGCCAACCATAATATTTTTTTGCTTTGCTTTTTGATGTGATAAGAGAGTTATAGATTAGAATAGACATGGGCCAGTATAAAATTCTAAAGGTATGATAACCTTGAATAAAAATATCACGGTATTGTGATTACTGCTCTAAAATATATTATTTTTAAATGTCTGGGTAATAATCAAAAGCTTTTCCCCCCAGTGAACACAATATATATCTTATTTTGAGAAACATTTATAATAGTTTGGAACAGTAAACATGTTAGGCTAAATAATTCAAATTAATCATTGACTTCTGCTCTTTTCATTTGTTTTAAAAACACAGATTTCTTTTCAATTTAAAACAGCATCTTTGGATCTCATCTCTGCTGGAGACAGATAGGACTGTTGTCCTAAAAACAAACAAAAAAGTTTACCCATAAGAACTGTGTAGCAGAAAATGTTGGCGGTTATAAAACCTTGACTTTTCCAAACCGCTGTATACCTTAAAAACAGTAATTGTCCCATGCCTAGACTAGAATTTTTCTTGTACTGGATTTAATCAATAACAATAACTAGATTGAACCAAACTGGTCAAAAACAAATGAACTATTTCCTGAAGAAAAAGTAAATTAGTCTGATTTTTTTTAAAAGAAATTTACTTTTATGTTAAATTTACATATTGTATTTATTGATCAGTAATACTCTTTGGTTAGTTCATTAACAAATGAAAACCAAAAAGTATCAACGCAGTAGTGCATGCTTAGGTCAACAAATGTAAAAGTCAACTTCTACAGTGTCTAATAACTTTTTATTAACAAACAGCCATGAACACCATGGTCATCTTTTAATGCCGGTTATTACCAATTAAGTTGGTATATTTTTAGGTAAATTCTAGCATTTACAAATATTAAAAACTGACATTATATACAAGGCATCTAATATTGTTGTGAAGCACAATGCAGAAACAGATTTCCAATGTTCTATATGCTCGGCTAGTGTTTTTCAGCCAAGGATGAACTACCGGTTAAAGCTTTATGTGACTATTTTCAATTTAATATAGTTCCTTTTACAGCATCAATGTTGTAATGTAATTCAAACATAATCAGTTAAATAGACTTAAGCATTAATTTGATTCATTAAAAAGAGACGAAACACTCTTTAAATGCAGGCTTCGTCATTAGCAGCAGGCTAGCGCAAAAACTACATTAAAAATACTGTGGTAAAATTAATTTCCATATTTTGAAGACATGGCAGAGTAAAATATTTTAATGCAGTGCTTTATGTTTGGTCTGATACCCACTTTATATCATATCTCAGCCAGGCAGTGATAAGGCAGCGTTTTTTTAAAGAAATCAGATCTTAAACGCAGCGATTTTGTATGGGAGGACAATTAACGAGAAGCCCTGGGGCTGGAGGACTGAAATTAAAAGTCTGTGTGCATATACCCCATTGTCATCATCCTTCCTTACCAGTGTATAAATATGTGTGACAGGTGAGATGGTGGAAGACAGCAGAAGACTTTCACACACCAGACCCCAAAACACTCCCTCACACCCTAGCTTCTCCATCAAAGAGGAGCAGGTTCCTGGCTCTGGACAGCTGTGTGTTCGGGGCCGAGATCCACCCACAGAAGCCGAGCATTCAGCACAGAGTGTGTGTGATCTGGCTTACGTTCACGTGGTGGAGGAAGAAGGAGGCTCTCGTTCGCACCATCATCCCTCCAAACCTACACCCCCACCTCCCTCCAGGCCTCAGAACGGACCCTCGTCTTCTCTCACAGACCCTAGTTCACCTTCGCAGGGGACGTCTGGCCTTAGATCCTCAGCCCAGAGAGATTCTCCTGGTTTGGGTATGAGCACCAGGAGGAGCCCAGGGGTCGGCGGTTCATCTCCAGAAGAGCCCATCCGGCGCTCCATCTCCGAGCTGATGGGGGAAGCTCCCGGGGAACGTCCTCATTTATGTCTAGAGTGCGGAAAGACCTTCCGTCTGATTTCCAGCCTGAAGAAGCATCTAAGGATCCACACAGGAGAGAAACCGTACCCGTGCACCGTATGCGGCCGGCGTTTCCGTGAATCCGGCGCTCTTAAGACTCACCTCCGCATCCACACCGGCGAAAAGCCATATTCTTGCTCTGATTGCGGGACGCAGTTTCGGCATCTGGACGGGCTGAGGAAGCATCGCCGCACACACACCGGTGAAAAGCCCTATGTGTGCAGCATCTGTGGGAAACGTCTCAGTCGCCTTCAGCATTTGAAGCACCACCAGCGTATTCACACAGGAGAGCGGCCCTGCTGCTGCCCACTTTGCCACAGAGGATTTAAAGATCCAGCCAGTCTGAGGAAGCATCTCCGCGCCCATCAGGGGGAGCCAGGGGCAGATGAAGCCATAGGGATGGCTGGTTTGGGAGAAGGCGATGGAGGATCCATGGATGATGAGGATATGAGGTTCGGGATGTGGGGGGAGGAGGAAGGGAATGATGGTGAGCCTGTGGTGGACTGTGTGTAGTCCTCATGCAGTTACAGATAAGCAAACTATATGGTTTTTACCATCAGTTAACCTCTTTTTTTTTTTTTTTTTTTTTGATGGGACAATTTTTTTTCTACTTTTTGTTAAAGGGATAGTTAGGTTCACCCCAAAAAAAA
Source organism: Danio aesculapii (assembly GCF_903798145.1). Taxonomy (NCBI): domain Eukaryota; kingdom Metazoa; phylum Chordata; class Actinopteri; order Cypriniformes; family Danionidae; genus Danio; species Danio aesculapii. Next base: position 46,726,253 of record NC_079439.1, on the reverse strand, counting down.
ACAAATCTGTCATCATTTACTCACCCTTCGCTTGTTCAAAACCTATTTAAGTTTCTTTCGTCATTGAACATACAACTTATTTAAAATGAGCTGAAACAACACAATTCTTGAGATTTCATTGGGACAACTTAATTTTTTTATGTTCAATCCACATAAATTTGTTAAAAGTGTTCATTTAAGTTAACTTAATCGATTTGTGTTGGGAGAACATGAATGAATTATGTGTAACCCTGCATTTTTTATAGTGTAAAGGAAATTACTTTGAAGAATGATGATCGATGGAGCCTGTTGACTTCCATAGTTTCCATTTTTCCTGTACCATCGACCAGCATTTTCCAAAAACACCTTCTTTTGTGTTCAACACAAGAAAGAAATTACATCGGGAGAGTAAATAGTGAGGTAATTTTCTTTTTTTTTTTGGTGAACTACTCCTTTAAGACTGAAATATGTTGAGGTCTAAAAGACAGTCGCTACATTCCGACCTCAAATCTGCTGTGACGTTTTCTTTCAGCGACTATCTTTTTCTTTACAATATGATTATGTATCTTTGAACATCATAACTTATTCCAAATATCAAGTACATTCAATATACGACAACACAGATGTCACATCAGAGACTGCAGATCTTGCCGCCATTTTTCTTACTGTGTGTGTTGTGTTTCATTGTAGATGCTGTTGACGCTTCAGTGGGACTAACAGGGTATATCTTGTACGATCTGTTTTTCACAACTTCTGGGTGTATTCATTGGTGTAATGATCATTTTTATGTGAAAGAGAGAGTAAGAAAGAGCTATTGTGGAAGAAATTAAAGCCTTAACTGCGGTTTTAGTGCACAGGCTCACACACAGATGCGCATCAAGGGTCAAATGAGGATGCTGTGTTCAGGGTGAAAGGTGCTGATCCAAAGAATCAGAACAGGTGTCTGCCAGGGTTAATTCATGAGTTCACTTTGAGACTTATCTGTAAAAATGTATCTACGCATCCAACTTAGCTATGTACTCAACTGCAGATTTTTTGAAGGCTTTTTCATTCAAATTAGGAGTAATAAACCAGCAAATTGAGGAAACGTTTAAAGTGGCGCCTTCTAGTGGACGTAAGAGGGAAATACTGTTACTGCCAAATAGCTTAACAAAAGATAGAGATGTCCTTTCTGTTGTGGCCATGGCATTAATCTGTGTGGTTTTGTGAATACTTTTATTTACACCGAGTTTTCTTTTATATATCTTATTTTGTACATTCAACTTGTATATTCTGTACATTAAACTCAATTAGATTTAGCCTTAACTATCTCAAGACGGTAACTGGAGCTTTTAAAAAGATCCATGACTATTGTTGTAATAACTTTGGACTGTTTAAACAGTTTGCTTTTTATTTTTCAATATTCCATTTGTCTCAGTGCCCGTGTGTGATGTTGAGTTTAAAGATGTTGGACGTTGGAGGTCAGAGGTTTGACGGCTGTGGTTCATTTGTAGTCGGATCAACAAAACGATTGTAGTCAAAACCCAAAAACACCAGACTTAATGTCCTAATATAAATATGTAGAACGGAATGTTTAATATTAAGATCCTTTTTTGAGTGTTTAACACACGCAACGCTTAAGACAAATAGATAAAAAGAGTCGATGAAATCAGTGTGAACTTTAATCCTCTACAATTATTCGTCATTGTAAGACAACCTCAAATTAGAAAACATTCAAATCTGTTGATCATTTTGTTATAACAGAAGCTTTACTCACACATATTCTTCAGTGTGTATAACCAACCATTTTACTCTTTTTATAAAAAAAGGGCACAGTCTTCATCTCTTGTCTGTAACGCTTCATATTCCGAATTATGTACCACCGTATTATAATCATTTACAATTAAAACTTTTCAAGTTCGCTCTTGTGAGTTTCTGTCTGTACATTCAGCAGGTTGCGAGAGCTCATTCAGACAGCAGTGTGTGTATATGTGAACAGCACATACAGGCCTCATGAACTTGGTCAAATAAACAGGACAGTGTTATAGGTGGAGCTGTTTTCTGAGGGAGTCTGTAGCGAAACCCTCTGTCTGTTTTCTTTTATATATGTAGTCTTTGTTTATAGTTGTGTGTGTGTAGACTTTCTTTTCTGTTTATTGACTCAGGTTATGCTGGGGTGAGACAGTCTGTGAATCACAGGATTAAACTTTTAACTCATTTTTTAATTAGAACATGCATATACAAGTGCAGTTAAAGGCAAAATTATTAGCCATCCTGTGAAATTTTAATACTTTTGCAAACATTTTCCAAGTGATGTTTAACAAA
>NC_079439.1:46676470-46718970 GCF_903798145.1 Danio aesculapii | reverse complement strand
AGGTTCAAAACTAATCCTATAACACTTGACTTTGTTCAGCAGCTAAGTTAAAGGCCTAGGTGTTGAGCACGTTACTTGCTATTAAGTTGCCTTAAAGCAGTGGTTCTCAATTCCGGTCCTCGGTACCCCACCCTGCACATTTTGTACGGTATGTCTCTCTTATTTGACACACAAGGATAAGTTCATGGATCTTTCTGTTAGCTGATGATCTGAATAAGGTGTTAACTAAGGGAGACATACAAAATGTGCAGGGCAGGAGAGCCCAAAGACCGGAATTGAGAACCACTGTCTTAAAGACTGCTTGGAGCAAGACCACTGCAATTATTGCACAATTGTTTAATGTAATATAGTGTTAAAAGAATACCGTGTATGTGCATATTTAATATATGTTAAACTAAATTTGGCTAGCTTTCTTCTCTAAAGACATTAGGTATAGTTAGTTCACTCAAAAGTTAAAATTTTCCAGATTATTTACTCACAACCGCACTGTCAGAAATATAGACCAATTACCAATTGTTTGTAAACACTGAGGAGGCCCGCGCAGGGAGGTGGCAGAAAGAAACCGGGAGCGCTAGCATTTACAGTGAGGGAATGACATCTGATGCGGTACAGAGTTTGTTGTTGTCTTAGAAAGAAGATATATTGATTTCTGCAATCAAAAACGAGTAATGTGTATGATTCAGCATAGCGTGAGCTTAATTTGACATGAGAACTGCAGAGTTCAGCATTTGTAATTAGTTCATCCCTTTATCTTTACCATTGCAGCCTGTGTTTTTTTTTTTTTTTTAAACCGGGGACCAGTGTGATGCCATGTGTGACGTAGGTTGGTAATTGGTCTATAGGTACAAAAACATTTCTGTACACATTTGTACTTCTGTATGTAAGTCAAGGGGCGACACAGTGGCTCAGTGGTTAGCACTGTCGCCTCACAGCAAGAAGGTCACTGGTTCAAGTCACGGCTGGGTCAGTTGTCATTTCTGTGAGGAGTTTGCATGTTCTCCCCGTGTTAGCGTGGGTTTCCTCCGGGCGATTTCTTTCACAGTCCAAAGACATGTGCTAGGTGAATTGAATAAACTAAACTGGCCATAGGGTATGTGTGTGAATGTGAGTGTGTATGGGTTTCCCAGTGCTGGGTTGCAGCTAGAAGGCCGTCTGCTGTATAAAACATGTGCTGGATAAGTTGGCGGTTCATTCTGCTGTGGCGGCCCCTGATGAATAGTGACTAAGCCGAAGGAAAATGATTGAATGAATGAATGAAGTGAACAGGAATCAATGCATACATTTCTGATGGTTTAAAGTTCATATTTTGCCCCTAATCAGCCTGCACTTGGAAATCAAGACAACTCATTGTTTACTCGGAGCTAAACTTCTCAACGTTATTATCCGAAATTGCTGTTTTGTGCTTTAATCTTCATATCTATTGCTGTTTTACTTTAATCATTGCAATCAATGGGCAGTACTTGCTGCGTATTTCTGGCTGCCAGTAAGTTCTCAGCAACTCTCACATGGTCGCCCACTGAAGCTAATCAGGGCTGAGCCTGGTTAGTACCTGGATGGGAGACCACAAGGGAAAATTTGGTTGCTGCCGGAAGAGCTGTTAGAAAGGCCAGCAGGACGTGTTAAACCTGCGGTCTGCGTGCGTCATAATGCCCCAATATAGAAAAGGGGACACTATACTTTTCAGTGAGCACTGTCTTTCGGTTGGGACTTGATCTCTCTGTGGTCACTAAAAATCCCAGACACATATCCTTCGAAAAAACCTTTATTCTGGTCAAATTTGCCCACTGGGCTCTGTTCATCATGACCTCCTATCCATATTATAATTGGCTTCATCACTCTCTACCAATACGCTGGTGTGTGGGGTCTAGCGCAGAATAGCTGTCATCGTGTCATCCAGGTGAATCATGCACACTAGGGGGGGATGAGGATATTCCCCACAAAAGATGTGAAGCACTTTGTGTGTTAAGAAAAGCACTATATAAATGCGAGGAATTATTCGAATAATAAGACATGAACTACACAGTCTTGTTTCTGAATGTAGCTGGTTATTTTGTTTAAAAAAACTGGCTGGGATCATTACTTTGAAGTGCGTAAATATGGATTTCTGGACCGTCTAAATGCTCTACAGTGAGCCCCTTGACTTGCAGTAGATGAGGAAAATTTCTGAAATGTTGTCCTCCAAAACCTTAATCTCTCTTTGGCTGAAGAGGGAGACTTAAATGCATCTTAGATGCCATAAAGGTGAGTTAATAATCAGGAAACTGTTCTTTAATTAATCCTGTAGCTATAGTGAATATAAGCCTGACTGGAATTCAGTTTAATAGTAGTTTAATATTTCAGAGGCTTATACGCAACAATGCTTTTACAATCCACAATATCAGTATGTTTGAAAATGTAGACTGGCGTGGAGTGCAACAGTTTGGTTTTTCTGGTCACATGATCTGTGTGTATATGTATAGTTTAACATAGCAATTCCTATGTGTGTTTGAGCAACTGCGCATATGTGTTATGGGTTTTGGTGCTGCATGCCTCTGTGTAGCCAAAAATGTAAGATCTGCCTGTGAACTCTCTGTGCGTGCATGTGTGTGTGTGTGCGTGTGAGGGAGAGAGAGAGAGAGAGAAAGAGAGAGAGAGAGAGAGAGAGAGAGAGAGAGAGAGAGAGAGAGAGAGAGAGAGAGAGAGAGAGAGAAAGCTCTCATGCAGTCATTTCCTCAGTGACTGAAAGCAAACATTTTCACTTTTCTTAAAGGAAGTGACTCAACTCACTTTCTCTAACTTTACCTCTCCATCATCCCTCTCTCACAGTTTTATCTTTCCTATGGCTGATCTTGGTCTCTTTAATTCTCCCTTTCTTGTTTACACATGCCTTGTTTCTTTGCCATGAAATCATTCTCTGCGGTTTTCTATGTGCGGTGGGGGGTACATTTTCAAAACAGCCACATTGCCATCTTTGCTTTTTTTCCTCTTTATCTGCCAGCAAAAACATATTTGCATGAACATCCTTCTCTTTGTACTCAATATTGATTTAAATAGGTTAGTTCTTAATAATGAAAGCAGATTTTAGAGTATTTTGTATGTATATTCAGTTGTTGTTTTAACAGCGATTGTACTGTTCACAAAAAGCAAACACATTTAAATTAAATAAAGTTAAGTAGATCAACTCTCCTTCACAGAAAAGAAGTTTATCCAAGTAGCCCATATGTCTTTTGGACAAAAAAAAAGAAGATACTTTCCTTCAAAGAAAAAAGAAGTACAACTTAGCCTATACTAACAGAAAAATGTATATTTGAAATCTTTATAAAAGCCTAGACCTATACTTACTCAATATTTTGATTGAGATATGTTTAAGATTTTCCATTCTATTAACTTTTGTCTTAAAATAGTAAATTCTTTACTTATTTGATTGAGCAGTCTATAAATCCCCCTCTTATTTAAACAATGTTTATTATTTATATGATGGTAAGTTCACTTTAAAAACTTTTAAATAGTCTACTTGCATAATAAAAACTTCAAATATAGCATTATATAGTATATTGATATACAGTAACTCTGTATTATATATCGTTACTTAAAACTATACTACATGTATGGGCTACTGTAATATACTGAATGTTACACGTTCTATATAAAATACTGTATATATGCTATACAATAAAGTATATCTTACACTTAAAAAGTATTTGAACTTGAAAAACACTTAATAAAATTAAATTTAAAAAACGAATTAAAATTATTTAGATTGTTTTATTTTGAAATGTTCGTAAATCGCCTAAACTGCGCTCTTGCTGCATTCAAGTACTGTACACACTGTAAATCAGTTTGGCAAATGCAAAATAAGTGGCCTGGGGCAACACCGCATCAGTCATTGCCACTGTCCTCTTTTGTGTTTACCCACCGGGACCGCAGCGGAAGGTCGCGCGCTGCCGCCACATCGAGCGCTTGATGAGTGCGAAACTAGGGGAAAAGAAGGTGAGGAGAAGCACCGACAACAAAACCACTTTGAGTCTCGCTCCTGTGCTGCTCTGGCCCTCAGCCAGCTCGGCTGCCCGTGGATTGGCTCCTGCTATGCCTCTCCTCCTCCTAAACTTTCCCAAACTGCGATACGCGCACACACGCCATCCACGCAGCGACCGAAAGCAAGGAGGAGGACGAGGCTTTTAGGGAATGAGGAGTTTCCACCTTATTCCGCTGCCAGGCTGTCATTCAAAACATGTAAGAATTTTCAAAAGCCTTGTAAAAATGCGCCAAACGGCCTCGACGCGGATAATCTGTGTTTTTTATCCACAGAACCGGACGTAATTTTTCAGGTTTCTAACTTGAAACGGCACAGGAAGGCATCAGGAAAAAGTTTCTGCGCGAGGACTTTCATAGCCAGCTCTGCCTGGGAAAAGAGCGCGTGCTTGCGTACATTTTCCAAACGGGGCTCCAGCAAAACGTCTTCAGCGGTCGTGCCCGGAGGGACTGCCTGATCCGCTCAGGCTTTACGTGGATATACTGTAGCGTGAATGACCTGTGTTGGCATTGAGGGATGCCAGCATGCCCTCGCTGATTGTCTCGCATCTGCTCCTCATCTGGCTCGCGCTCCCGCGGCTGGCTCTGTGCGGCGAGCGCGCGTCCACCCGCGAGCGCTTCAAAGTGGTCATCGCGCCGCTCATCTGCAAACGGACATGCCTGAAGGGTCAGTGTCAGGACACCTGCGAGCAGGGCAACAACACGACTCTCATCGGTGAAAACGGACAGTCGGCGGACACACTGACCGGGCCTGGCTTCAGAGTCGGTAAGACAGTGCAAATAGGTTTTTGTTTATGTGTAACTGTTTGGTTCAATCTGTTGGCAGAACTGCTCGCGAGTCAGAAACGCTGACTCTGAAACGCTGAAAGTTTTTTTTTCATACTAGGATACTCAAGAGTGCACTTTTTTCATAGATGAAGAATAATGACCACAAAGTTGGATGCTCCAATCATTAAAATCAACATTAGCTCACATGTGAACACAAGCTTTCTCTCCAGACTGTCATGAACACAATCAGAGACACTTGCTAAAGCTGTGAATTTTGTAAGGAATAACTGATGATGAGCCATTGAATTATTAGAAAAAAATATGCATGCCTGAAGCAAACAATTCAATGAACTGTTGTCAGTTATTCTATTGTTGATAAACAATATTAAATCATTCATTTTCTTTTCAACTTAGTCCCTTTATTAATCAGGAGTTACCACAGCGGAATGAACCACCAAATTATCCAGCATATGTTTTACGCAGCGGATGCCCTTCTAGCCACAACCCAACACTGGGAAACATCCATACACTCTTGCATTCACACACATACACTATGGCCAATTTAGCATATTCAATTCACCTTTAGTGCATGTCTTTGGACTGTGGGGGAAACCGGAGGAAACCCACGCGAACACGGGGAGAACATGCAAACTCCACACAGAAATGCCAACTGACCCAGCCGGGGCTTGAACCAGCGACCTTCTTGCTGTGAGTTGATCGCGCCACCCACTGCGCCACCCTGACGCCCACAATATTATATCGAATCGTGCAAAAATTTGTCAAAAACGATGATAAGCTCTAGACTTTTTTACTCTATATTGATCTAAGAGCCAATCACACAGCAGAATTGTGCAACAATAGGAATCTAAAAGTGTGTTGATATTAGAGATGTACCGAAATTTTGGCCACCGAAAATTTATTGGCCGAAAATATGTTATGCCATTTAATAGACCCTCAAATTTTTGTGGCTTCAGAAATTGTTAGGATACTTTTTAAAATCTGGATGCATTAACAACTGATATATATATATATATATATATATATATATATATATATATATATATATATATATATATATATATATATATATATATTGTTATCGTTCAATATGGAAAATTATTATCGAGATTGCATTTTTGCCATATCACCCTACACTCATACTCTTCAGATGTTGTATTTCAAGACATTTGTCAGGCTTTTGTCTTCAGACAGTTGCTGTGTGATGTGTAAGCAAATCACACCCAAAGCCTTTTGTTTTGATTTAGATTTTTGACAACTGTAAGTAGGCTGACAAAAAACAGAAATCATTCTGTGGAGTAGTGAAATGGAACTGCAATGCGGTTAAGACCTGCTGGGAACTTTTTTAGCTTTGCGTTTCCCTTAAAATAATTGCAAGCCTTAGAAATGTTAATCAACCAATCAGAATCAAGCTAGCGTATCACGTTAACGTAAGTATATATATATATATATATATATATATATATATATATATATATATATATATATATATATATATGTAATAATGTTCCGTTTCATCCAAAAACAATCATTACACATTTTGTTTTGCCTGCATATATATTTGACTTTCAAAGTCTCAAAGTAACTATTAGCTTCACTGTAAAAAACTAAATTCACACAATTCCTTCAACATAAGTCTATTAAGTTAATTGAATCATTTTTACAAATTTAAGTGAATTGAACATAAAACAATTAAATTGTTCCCCAAAAGTAAAAAAATAATAATAATAAAATTGCATTTCTATAAAAAAACAATTAAGAATTGAGTTGTTTCTACTCAGTAGTTTAAACCAGCAGCAAAAGTATTTTTATGTTGTATGAACAGTGTTCAGCTGAAAAAACCCATCTTTAATACCCCACTGATGAAAAAGAAACACCTTTATCTTCGATAGCCAGAGGGTGCATAATTTAAAGGTCCCTTGAAGTGCCTGAAATATGCATTTTTATTCCATGTTTGATGTAATCTCAACCGAAACACTAAGAGAGGGTGGGACATAGTGTAGCTCCTCCTCTTTTTAAAAAACAGCCAATAGCATTTTGTTTTATCTCAGCCAGTGAGAGTGATTGAGCTCAAGTGCATTAAATGAACAGCAAATGAGAGGAGTCTTGAAGGGGGCGGGGCATGTCAGATACTAGAGAGCATTTGATTGGTTATGATTTAATGAGAAACTGTAGTATGAGGTTCCCTGAATAAAACCATTGATCCATTTAACCGAAAGTGACAAACTACAAGCTTTACATGTTTATATCAGTTTTATATCTTCTACATGGGAATTTTGTCACTGTTTTGGAGCACACTAGCTTATAGATATCCTAAAAACAAACAATACTGATACTAACATCTGAAAAACTTTATTTTAAATTCATGAGACCTGTAACAGCACATTTTCAGAATGATCAGTTTCATTGTCTTTTTAATTAAACATTGACTCCAGTCTGTATGCCTAACATCCCTTTCAGATTTTACAGAAGAAACAAAGTCACACAAGGGTGCGTTTCTGAAAGCCATCGTTAGCCAACTAAGGTCGCAAGTTCTGTAGTTACAAACATAGTTCATTGATTTGGCATTTCTCAAGTTCATCGTTCCAACAAGCATTCGCAAACTGTGTCGCAAACTTATACGTTTCCATCTACACCTCTAGAGCAGTAGTTAGAAGCCTAGTTCCTGGATGTTCTATTTCCAGTTATCTCCCTATCCCCTATTCATTTAGAACGTTCCAACATTTAAACTTGGAATGATTAAAAAAGCCATTAAAGTTATCTCTCTTACATGTAATTTGCTTTCCAAGTATTTTTTTAAGTTCCGTTTTGGCAATCTTCGTATTGACAATTGCGTTCCCTTCGTATTTATGCCCTTTTAAACGCAGCCGAAGCTCATGACGAAAGCTATAGGTGACCTATTATTCAAAAGCGGGATTTATCTTACGTCTCCAAAGCTTGTGAAAACAAAAATATATAGCATACATTATTGGTTTTAATTTATAGTAGGTTATTTATTAAGAAATCGTCACCTTAGAATAATAAGGTTCAATTTGACATTTTTGTCAAAATTGAGTTATTGACATATTTTTATTAAATGACAAATTATTTACGTTATGGAATGCTTTTTTTATAAGTTGTTTACATTTTAGGACTTTTTATTTAAAAAAACAAATGTTACACACACATACCGTCTGTTATGGAATGCAAAAACTTTGACGCTCATTATCTCAAAATCATTCAGAACGCAGACAGAACTGGTGACGAAATGTATCTGTACTGTATATGACAAAGGCCTGTTGGTTAGAACATTTCTGCAGCGGTGTGAATGTGTCAAATTGTAAATGTAGACTTTAATAAAAATAAACAAATAATTTCCTACTTGATAATAATAATAACATCAATAATGATAAATTAACGACGATTAACAATTTATATAATATGAGATTAGAGTTATAGCTAAGTGGTTTTATGTTTTAGACTGGACTATGGAATATTCTCAATAATATTTGTAAAGGAAACACATAGGCCCTGTGTGTGCGGTTTACATATATTTCAGTTAATATGGAAAGCGAGTGCATGTTTTTACCAAAACTAATATTAGAATTTTTTTAATGCGTGTGCCTGTAAAACAATATAATTTGCACGAAAAGTATGGGGATTTTCTCTAAAGAAGTAGTTACTCCACCCCGTTTAGAGCATCATTAAGGTCATTTTATGTTATAACCAACGTGGTTCAAATGATGAATCTGCGACAGAGAACCTAAGGTTTTGGTAAACACTCCTCACTACATCGTTCTTTTCCCAAACAATGCATGGTACTATGATAGTTCAGCCACGAGTTATGTCGTTGTTTGGGAAACGCACCCCAGGTTGGGAATGAATAAATTACAGCATGATTTTTTTTGCATTTTTGCGTGAACTCTCCCTTTGATGTAGTATTTTTTTATGGGGAAATAAATGGCAAGTGAGTCTTTAAGTGGAAACGCAATAATAAGCCCCTCTCTCTCCCCCCTATATTTCTGTCTCGCTCTTGGTAATGGCTTCTGCATATTGTCTGGTTGGCAGGGTAGCTCTTGCTCAGAGCTGTATCAGATTGGATGTGGTAAGGCATGGTGCCATAAAGTCTACGCAGCAAGATCTGGACTTCACATACACACACAAACATATTCTCTTCTCTTAAGCACACACACACATACTGTACTTTCACATTCTCTTTGTTCACATAAACGCACAGTCGCAGGCGACGCACCACTAAAATAGTTTGTGTGTGTATGTTAGTGCGAGAAACCCCCCTCTGTAAAGGACCAGTGCTCTAGTTTGTTATTTCAAGTAAAGAATGCCAGAAGCTGATATGCTCATTGCTCAGAGTGTATGTCTATAAGTGTGTGTGTGGGTATGTTTAGCTCAAACATGTTTGCCTGGGTTTTTCATCAGAATTGCTGTGATGAAAGTGATCGTTATTTTAGGTCTGCCTCTCAACAGGTTCATTTGGGGTGTGTTTGTCTCTCCTAGCTCTCTTGTGCTCTCTAATTTTGTCTGCTGGATGCCCATGTGTTTTTGAATGAGTCGAGTCCAAAAATAAACAAATGCAGTAAAAATAAAGGAGGAAGCTGAGTCACGGCTGGGTGAAAGCTACATTTTTGGAAGTCCAAAGAAGTCCACGCACATCAAGCTCAAAAACTGACCAAACTGTCAGTGGTTTGTGATGTGTGTGAGTGTATGAGTGTATGAGGATGTGGGATAGTTGACTTGCTTTCTAAATAGCAAACGTAATTTTTGCCACATAATATTTTATGTTGTTAAGGCCAGGTTATGTGAGGCTGTTTGTAAAAATCACTCTAAATGTAATGTATCATCAAGTCAACACCGCCTCTTTAATGTAAGAGGTATTAACTTTATTCTAAAATGTGGAAGTGCGCTCGTGTTTGCCATTGTTTTAGAACTTCTGATTCAGTTGCCTATGGGAGAAATGACTAGGAATATTAAACGTCAGAAAATGGTCAAACTACTTGCTCTATAAACAAGTGTGTTCATGACTATATATAAAAAGGAGAATAATATAATAAGAAAATATCAATTCGCATCATCAAGCAGCATAACAAGCTTTAATGTCTAAAAATGAATGGAAGTAAATGAGACCGGAAGGCTCTAGAGCTAAAGAGATTCAAATGGCTTCGCCTGTTTGTACGTAAAGAAAAAAGGTCAATAGGTAACCTCAAAATAAAAGTTTACTCATTATTTACTTACCCTAAAATGGTTCAAAACCTTTATGATTTTCTTTCTTCTATTGTTAAACACTAAAGTAGATATTTTGAAGAAAGCGGAAACCATTGACCTCTATAATAGGGGAAAAAAGAAATACTGTGGAATTCAATGGTTACAGGTTTTGAGCTTTCTTCAAACTATCTTCTTTTGAGTTCAACAGAAGAAAGAAACTCTGACAGGTTTGTGACCAGTTCAGGATGAGTAAATGATGGCAGAGTTTTCAGTTGCGCGTGAGCTGTCCCTTTAATGACACAAAGCAAAGGAATTTTTGGAATCAGTTCATTAGAGTAGTTTGTTTGCAGCTGTTGTACTAAAAAATTCCAATTTAAAGCTGAAGATGACAAAACTGCTGCACTTTCTTAGAATGAACTGAACAATATGGTCAGCTAATGTATTTATTTTTATAGTTATCCTTTTGATGTTAAATTCTAATTGATTGATTTAGAATCTGAATCTACAAGCTTTATAATTAGTGATAACACAATAAAACAGTATAAGGAACCGTGTAAACAACAGTACTGATGTAAATTGTATATATATAAGTAGAATTAAAAGTCACTCACTCACTCGCTCAGTCTCTCACTCACTCACCTTCGTTCCTTCCTGTCTCAGCTTTATCAGGGTGAAATGAACCACCAATTATTAAAAGCAATATGTTTTTTTTTAATGAAATCTTACATATTACATTTAAATAATAAATATTGTGATTTCATTATTATTATTATTATTATTATTATTATTATTATTATTATTATTATTATTATTAAAATTACACATGTTACTTTTATTATTAATTTTAAATTTTAAAAAAGATTATATATGTTCTTTTTTTTACATTTGAGACCATTATGTTTAATAGGGCTACATGAACTAAAACATGGATTAATTGGACTACTATTTTGTTAAAAGACAGTAAAACATTTAATCATTCATTCATTCATTCATTTTCTTTCGGCTTAGTCTCTGATTTATCACAGCAGAATAAACCGCCAACTATTCCAGCGTATCTTTTATGCAGCAGATGCCCTTTCATCCGCAACCCAGTACTGGGAAACACCCATTCACACAAGCACTCATACATTATGGACAATTTAGTTTCTCCAGTTCACCTATAGTGCATGTCCTTGGACTGTGGAGGAAACCGGAGAACCCAGTGGAAACCCACGCGAACAAGAGGATAACATACAAACTCCAGACAGAAGTGCCAACTGACCCAGCCAGGACCTAAACCAGAGACCTTCTTGCTGTGAGGCAACATTGCTAACCACTGAGCCACCATGCCATCCCTACAGTAAAATATTACTTCAAAAATGTAAATATGTATAATTTGTAGCGTTATAAATGTCTATACTTGACTTAGGATTAATTAATACGCTTCTTAAAAACTTAGTCAAAACCTTTGAATGTAAATGTGTTTTGATATCATCATAGAAACCCAAATGAATTCATAGCTATTAAGACCATTTTTTTAGGAAGAAGCTGTAATCTGATATGGCAACGCCAAGTGAAAGTTTTTTACATTCAATAATCATAAAAAACTTAAAAACTCTCTCTCACAGAGACTTTTAGAATTTTTAGATTTCCAAAACCTGACTTTTCTAACCCAAACCCTACACTGAATAATCACTGATGTCTATACTGTGGACACTCCTACATGAGTATTTACCCTTATTTCCTCACACAAGTCCTTTTGTTTTCACAAGAATCTGAGTATTTGTCTGTCTGTCTACAAGATTATGAAAACAGACAAGAAGCTCCCACAACCTCCACAACGTTATCTTTCGAAATACAACCCTGGTTGAATGTTAGTAATACCTCTGATTATCGTATGAGTCCTTTAGTGAATTATACTCTCCTCACAAGCTCTTTCAGTTTCTAGCTTATCCTTGTCCAGAGTCCAGAGTTCATAGTGTTCAGTGGAAATAAGCATTGCAGCAAGTCTCAAACGGTATTTAAGCTGTAATCATCGTTATGATAAATCTTTTTTTAATGGCCTCAGTGAGTTTGCCATGAAGTATTTTACTTTATGCTTTTAGCCTGACTAAGTTGTCAAGATGATGCATATAACATTTTTCTCCAACTTCGTCTTTGTGGTTTCAGTCATGGAATTCATCAGACCGTCTGGAAGATCAGGCATCTAAAGACATACACGAACATCGAATCATCTTACTTAACAAAGGGTTGCACGATGTTGGAAAAATCTGATATTGCGATATTTTATTTTCCTGAGATAAGTATTACGACGTAAATACAGTTTCACAAGATTAAATAGTTATTAAATAGAATTAAATAGAAGATAGCTCTATTTGACGGTTTTCTGTGGAGTCTAACTGTATTGAGGGACAGAAATTGAATAATCACAATGGAAAAAATACTTTTCTTACTTTGCTTTGTGTCATTTCTAGTCCAAATATCTAAAAAACTATTATTTTGTTTTAAAATTCAGATAAAATGAGGCAAAATTATTTTTTTAATTATTAGCCCTCAAAACAAGCTAAATTATCTGGCAGTGGGGTAAGTTAAAACGTTTTATTTTTGCTTTGAATTGTAGACTTAACATCATCCAGACTCAACATTGCTTAACCTTTGCTGTGACCTTCGCGGATGCGCACATTGAGATATCAATGCACAAATGATATATCGTGCAGCCCTAGTTTCTACCTTATATTTTTGGGAATAATTGATTTGTACTGACAGTTTCATTAGCTTACAAAGGTTCAATAGAAAAACGTGAGCTTACCAACCTTTACAGTTCAAATGAACACTAGAACATCAACAACTTTTATTATTTTTCTCATAGGTTAAAGGGGACCTATTATGCCCCTTTTACAAGATGTAAAATAAGTCTACATACACACCCTAGAGTGATTATATGAAGTTTCAGCTCAAAATACTTTAGGGCTATCTCACTCAGGGCTGTTTAGGCTAATGAGGGAGAGATCGTCACTAAGGGGCAGGGCTTTCTCGCTCTGATGACATGTGCAAAAAATTTGTGTTTCTATAGAAAAAATAGGATTAAGTCATTTTTACCTTTAGACTAGCTGTATTCACACACTGTTCCCACATAACTGTGTTTAAATCATTTTTGAAGCGTTTTAATCTTTAATGAATAGAACAGTATAGAGAATTGACAGGAACTCATGGGGAGCAGTTTAAACCCTTTATTAAAGTGATTTTTTTGCAAAATAGGTCCTCTAAAATTTACAGGGGAGATAATAAAGATGCACTTACATAGTTGCTTGAACAAGTCTGTGCTGTGGTTTATCAAAATAGTTGTACTAATTTGGACAATTGGGTTTAACACCATTATAACAGTGAAATACAGACACAAAAGCATGGGGTGCAGATAGAGGGGAAAAGGGTCAGCAAAGGACCCCATACCTGGAATTGGACTTGGGTCGCCCCGAGCACCAAAACTCCTACAACCGACTGACAAACTAATATGCTGTATATATACAGTTGATGTCAAAATTATTAGTCCTCCTGTGAAATTTAAATCTTTTTTAAAATGATTCTAAAGCGCTGTTTAATGAAGAGAAGAAATTTACAGCACATTTTAAAACAAAATGGACCCTTTTCATTTATCGGTCATCATAATGTAAAATCCTATTTTTTAATTTTTTTAAAAAACGTATGAACATTTATATGCATTTATTAATGTATTATATTATCTTTTGTATCAAATTACAAAAAACGAATTACCAGTTATGCAAAGTGTTTCTAATACAGGGCTGAGAGTAAATTTGACATTATTCTCTCCTCTGGTTGCTGACATCAGTCTCAATTTTTTTCCTTTTTCTGAAAGTCTTATTAACATTATTGTGAAGTTTTTCTTTTATTATTTCAGCAAATAAGATTGTAAAAAAAATAAGTAGTTTTACTCTCCTATTCACTCTGATGTGCTCTAAGTTTACTAATATATAACGCCTTCCGTTAGAATCCTGAAAATGTGAAAAGAGTCTATAGTTTTAATAAATAATTTCTATTAACTATTTTCTTTTGTGTTTGCCATGATGAGAGTAGCTACTAGAATACTTAGAATACTAGAATTCACCTTAAAGTGCTAATTAAAGATATAGCTTGCATATGGCTAGGTTAACTAGGCAAGTTAGGTTGATTAGATAAAATGATTGGATCAAAAAAAAAAAAATCACAAGGGGATAATAATATTAATGAGAACAGCAAAGCTAGAATAAATATTACTTTCTCTAGAAAAAAATTATTTATAAAAAAAAAATCTAGAAAATTTATTGAAAATACTGTGTAAAAATTACTTGTTTCATTAAACATCACGGGAAATATTAGCAAAATAATGAACGTTTTACATTTACATATATGTATATTAGTTTGTTAGTTCACATTAGTGTATATATGCATGTACAGTTGAAGTCAGAATTATTAGCCTCCCTGAATTATTAGCCCCCCTGTTTATTTTTTTCCCAACAGAGAGAAGATTTTTTTAACTCATTTCTAAGAACTGTTTATTTTATCTTTGCCATGATGTCAGTACATAATATTTGACTAGATATTTTTCAAGACACTATACAGCTTAAAGTGACATTTAAAGGCTTATCTGGGTTAATTAGGTTAATTAGGCAGGTTAGGGTAATTAGGCAAGTTATTATATCATCATGGTTTGTTCTGTAGACTTTCAGAAATAAATATAGCTTAACAGGGCTAATAATTTTGACCTTAAAATGGTTAAAAAAAACTCTTGCTCTGTTAAACATCATTTGGGAAATATTTAAAAAAGATTTAAAAAAATTCAAAGGGCGGCTAATAATTCAGACTTTAACTGTATGTATACAGGTAGTAACTCAAATCTGTTCCATTAAACTTTAGATGCAGAACTCACTGGTACGAGTCCCGGTATGATTAATTCAGCAAGTGCATTTTCTTCTTCTGTAACACTTTGTTAAGACTAGAATAAGGTTTATTGTACTTGGTGTGTTATTTTAAAATGGGATAAAGCATTATCCCCACTCATCAGCCATGTCATTTCTCAATATGTGCATAAATTAATGTAATAAAACATTCTTACAGTCCTGTTTATATCTTTCGGATAAAACTGAATGCTTATTAGCACCACTCAGTTGACATATTACTTTTAAAAATTGGCATGACAAATGCAAGAAGCTGCGTCATATAAATTTAGCAAAATTGTTGCTGCAGGCATTTTTATGAGCCTGGGTTGTCATTAGCAGTTTGTCAAGTACCAAGAAAGCAGCCTCCTTTTTGTTGTTGTTGTGTCCTTCTGTTTGTCTGTGAGTGCCAGGATCTGGGTTCTGTGGCAAGAGGTGTGTAAACCCCAAACCATCCTGCACTTCTGCAGAGTGCCCAGAATGATGCCAGCACTATTTCAGTCTTCATTCACACACACACACACACACACACACACACACACACACGCACACGCACACACATACACATATACATACATACATACACACACACGCACACACACACACACACACACATACATAAACCGCTGCTCTTTCACATGCAAGCGTCACATATTTTCTCATATTTTGGTTACTTCTGTTCCTTCTCTTTATTTAGTTTGGTTTTACTTGCAGCACAGTCTGCGATCCTTCTTTACTCAAATACTAGTGCAGTGCTTGCGGTGATTTAGAGACAAAATAGTAAGAGCCAGATTTATTACATAACTAGATACACAAAGTCTATGGGGCTAATCAGGCTTTGTTCCTCCCCTTTGCTCGTATGCATGGAAAATTCATGCAGCAAGCCACAAAGGAGCAGTTTTTGAGAGGAAAACGTGTCAGAAATCTAGTTGAACATTCCAGAAGCGTGCCAATCCTGGTGTGTTTGTGAGCGTATGAGTAAGTGGTCAGCTACCATTTGTTTTCGAATTTGATGTGCAGCAGGGCTGGAACCACCACAGACTTTAAAATTGGCCAAACTGTCCCACCCTCATCTATTATCTGATTTCTATGCTGCTCTGTTTGTTGCAAGGATGACAAGCTGCTGTGGTTTAGAGATCTAATAATGTGACTGAGATTGATAATCAAATCAAAGCTATAGCGTTACCTGTGAGTGTGAAATTTCTGAAGTTGTATACACAGTGAGTATGTTTACATGGACACCAATAATCTGATTTTAATGCAATTAAGACACTACTCTGATTAAGAGTCTACCATGTGAACAGCGATTTTTGATTAATTTAGTTCGTTTATGACCTTAATCAGATTAAAGTGAAAATCGAATTAAGACATGTGGAGTATGCGGATTTTAGTCGCATTATTGAAGTGCAGCACAGACATGTAAACACCTTACTCAAAGTATTACCATCATGTAGGACTTTTCACCACATTTTGCATCAGTGAAGGGCCACAGACACCTGCATCGCGAAATGTCGAGGTTTTTTCCCATATGGCGTGCAGTTTCAAATTACAATAAAACTATACTCTTACAGCAGTTCATACTCGCATCTAATATCTCGTTCATCATGGGGGCATAAATGAGATGTTCCCAAATGAAAGTGAAAGTGCCAAACTGCTGTTAAAGTTGACAAATGAGAAATAAAACACCCAAAATTACATGACACTCAGGAGGAAATGTGGATAGTGTGCTGATGCAATGATGTTAACTGAATTATGTGCTATAACACGTAAACAGGATCATGAAAGGGGCACTCTAAAAGCACCTCATGTAAACACCTTTATTATGTTATTGTCTTATTCAGATTAAGGCAAGTAATTCGATTACTGGTGTCCATGTAAACGTAGTCAGTGTGAAATTTCTGAAGTTTTATACACATTTCCGCCTATGTAATTATTTTACAATAAAATCTTTGTGTTTTGTTTATTATTTAAGTTTAGTTTAATTTATTTTTAGTTTATTTAAAGGTGCTGTATGTACGTTTTAAGATTAAAAATACCACAATATGTTGCAGTTATTTAAGAAACAGGCTAAGTAAACATAGTTGTTCAGGTGAAAAACAATGCTAAAGTCACTCATTCTGTACCCAATTATGTTCTGGTACCCTTGGTAACCTTGGTTAAAAACAACCTACTTCATTGCCGCCAGTGGTGTAGTGGTGTAGTGGTTAGTGCGTAGACACATGCACTCTGGTGCTCACGGCGACCTGAGTTTGATTCTTCGCCTTGTGGTCCTATCCCGATCCTTCCTCTCTCTCTGCTACCTACACTTTCCTGTCAATACTCTCTACTGTCCTATCAATTAAAGGTGAAAACCCTGAAAAAACAATTATAATTAAAAAAAACAAACAACCTAATTCATTTCAATTATAAAGGCTGTTTTAATGTACGCCGACTTGGACGTAAATGTGACGCAGAAGCAACCTCTGAAATGTGACTAATTTTCAGCTATTCCACATGAAATGTTTTTTAATTAGTAATAAATAATAAAATAGTAAAAACATTACAAACATAAGACTTAATTGTCAGCCATGCCAACTGTTGTTTGTGTTGTGAATCCGGCAATGTTTATTTGCGTATTTAGAATATTTAGAATTTGGACTGCAGTACCTACAGCTGAATCAAATTAATCTTATGAATCCATTGAACTTCTATTATGTTAAACTGACTTAAAACAGTTTGCGTAACTTATATAATTAAGTTAGAATATGATTAACTTAATAAGTTTAATAAGTTACAACTAAAAACATTTGCTGTCAGAACGAATTGATCATATATTTTTTTACAGTGTAGTTCAACGACTACAGTACTGCGCAAGGTAAATTGTACACACTGCACATTTTAAAAAATTATTGTTGGATTTATTTTTATTTCCTTAATTCCATTTAAAGGGTTAGTTCACCAAAAATGAAATTTATTGTCATCATTTGCTGACCCTGATGTCATTGTAGACCCTCATGTCATTTGAGAGATTTCCTACCTTGAAATGTTTATTGACCCGAAACTCCATGGTTTCAAAATGTTTATAATCAAGAGGTTTAATGCAAGTCGTCTAAACAGACATGATATGCTTATGCTTATATGATCAACAGTTTATTGGTTTGAAGTGTCAGCTTTCTGTGGAAAGACATGTGGACAAACCCAACTTTCAATCAAATTTTAATACATTGTTTCTTTTTCTCTTTCAATTTTTACTGTTTATTAGCTTGTAACAACATGAAGATGAAAAAATGACTTCCCCCCCCACACACACACCCCACACCTTTAGTTTCCCAGTCGCTTTCCCATTGCTATTCCTTTTTTTTTTACAATAATTATTTAGTGGTTTTCACCTTAATCACAAGACAGTGGAGATTAACAGACAGGATAGTGTGGGGAGCAGAGAGAGGAAGGATCGGCAAAGGACCTCAAGTCAGGAATCGAAACTCGAGTCGCCGCAAGCACCTGGGTACTATATGTCGACGCACTAACCACTAGGCTATTGGCGCCAACCCACTGCCATACCTTTTAATAATTTTCCAAATCTTCTCCAAAATTTCCATGCACCTTCTACACAAGAAAAAGCCAAGTGAGACACAGTTGGCATAATTGGTCTTGCCAGTCAAAGACTTTGAAATACCAATTAGAGGTTGTGTTGGAAAGTGATAAGAGAACACTGTGTATAAGTGAGTGTCTGTGTTTGAGGGAGAGGTGGCAGCTGTGGGCTTTTTTAAAGGCCAATATTGAAACTCAGGCCCTTAAACAAGCATTCTGGTTTACTCAGAGTAAACTCGCTGCTTTTCACTGTGAGAATGAGGCCAGTTATTTAAAGCAGAGCAAAGGAATGTGTGTATATATATGTGTGTGTATTTGTTATTGGCCGCTTACCCAGTGGTTATTTACAAGTGAAAACATCTAAAGGTTAACGATAGACAGGGTTTTTGAGTGATAGGCTAATTTAATTCTCTTTTACAATCTCCATTATTGATGTTAGCACTATTTATATATTTTATAAAACATCCCTTCCATTCACTCATTTGATGTTTGATATTTAAAGACATAGTAGACCCAAAAAAGAAAATTCTCACTTTTTTGCCTATCACCATAATCTTTACAAAACTGTATGAATTTTTCCAGGGAACAGTATGTATATGAGGACTTCTAAATATCTACTATTGAGGCACACAAATGGAAGAATGTCATAGTGTATGGAAGAATTGTTATTGGGGATTATATGATCATAAAATTTTAATTTTGAGGTGCATGATAGACATTCAATGGGGCACTGGTTTTTACATAGATGAAATTGAGGCCGTGAACAACATTTTTCAAACTTTCCAAAATTTTTCTGAAGTTTTTCTATACTGAAAGTGTTGAAAGATTAATATCTGCTGAACAGCTTGCATGTTGTTAAACTACAGTACAATCCATGGAACATGCTGTGCTTTTATTCTTTCATAGCCACTCAAGTTAGATATAAAATATTTGGAAATAACTTTGCACAGAAGTACTGGAAATGAACATAAGCCTATTAATGCATCTACACTGCTAAAAGCAAAGTTTAGATCAGGGGTAGGGAACCTATGTCTCGGGAGCCACATGTGGCTTTTTGACCAAAAATATGTGTCTCCCTTCAATAAAAAAATAAAACTGTCACTAAAAATAACTTTACTATTGAACATACAATCAAAATTACCTTTTTATTGTATAATTTTACAGCAAAATAAATAAGAATAAAAGGACGTTTCATCCAATACAGGTGTGTGGCGCTTGGGATTAACTTGAATCGCAACACCTATAAAGGGCATGCAACTTACATTTCTATGGTAACCTTGGATGTAAATTCAAACAACATTCATGAGTGGGGATGGCAAAAAGTAAGAAATTCTATAAATTATCCTTTCTTAATACATGGACTTGCTTAACATTTTACTTTAAATATATCCCCAATGGCTCTTTAAAAAATGCATTTGCCAAAAATAACCTGAAATGGCTCTTTGCCGAAAAAAGGTTCCAGACCCCTGGTTTAGATGAATATGTAAATATACTGCATGCTCTCCTCTTAAAACAAAATAGCTCAAATAGACTAAATAGTAATGCAGGGCACTAGCAATGCAAAGGTTGTGGGTTCAATTCTCAGGGAAACTAAGAATTGCAAATGCATAAATGTATAATAAACATGACAAAATTATATCTGAATGTCATATTTCATGTATGGATATGTTTGCTCCAGCTCTGCAATTCATCTGTAATAAGTCGGGGTGGAACGAACTTGAGGATCCAAGTGCAGTTTATTAAGAAAATCGTTAAGCAGGAAAAGGTCAAAACAGAGACAGAAAGGGCATACAGATAATCTAAAAATGTGGTCAGAATACAGGTGAATGGTCAGGACAGGCAGCAAAACAACATAAACAGTAAAACAAAGCAAAGGTAAAAAAAACAGGGCAAGATAAGTAAAATGCTGCAGTAATGCTCACTTATAGACCACAAGACTCAGCAAAGAAGAATGTGTGTGCTGTGTTTATAGTCCTGGTATTCAGTCTATCATGAGATTCCAGCAGTGTATGCGTAATCAAGGGGAATCAGGAACTGGTGTGTGTGTGAGGTGCATGATGGGAGTTGTGGTTCATTAGAGTGGCAGATATGTAGTTCTCCAGCGATCTGCACTGGCTAAATCACTGGCGACCATCAGCATCATGCAGACATATGAGATGGATATTTTGCACATATTTAATATTTCTTGATGTGTACACTGCCCATTTTTCATTTAAAAAGCAAACTTAATATTTATATATTTCGGGTCTTAGGAGACAAGCACACAAAGCTCTCAAAAAGTGCAATTATATAATCATATTAATGAATCAGTAAACGCCCAATCCTGTGCCTCAAGTTTCTCAAACAAGCACTTGTGGAATAACATGGACCTGCACCACTTGTCAGTTAAAACCACAATCATACACAGCACAACAGCCTTTAACTACATTCAACAGAAACAACATCATGTCATCAACAACATCTGTTGCATCATTATGGAATTTCTATGGCATTGCACGTTTTCAAATGTTTCCTGTTCAGTTTTCATTCTGATCATGTCTGAAGGTCCTTTCATTCAGATTTTAAAACATTTATCCTGCCCCACTATATCCAGCTAAAATTTAAATCACTTTTGAGTATTGTCATTTTGATAGATGTGTTTGCAATGAGTATTTTCACTGCAACCAGCCGTTTAAACCACCTGTACTCCATACAATTCTGCATGTTAACCCTTCTACAGGATTTTTGACTTAATGGACTAGCTCTCTCAACATTTAGATCATAGTGTAAATACAAATTTTATGTGTCATAGACTCTCTTGAGCACAAGTAAATGTTACATCCTTTTAACTTACCTGACAAAAACACCCTTCACATGAAAATGAGTCTACAGACTTTCATTAACAGCAAAGCAAATTAAAATATGATTCGTCTTTCATTCGTTGATTCGTTCATTACAAGCTGTTTGCACACTGGCAATAAAAAAGCAATGAATAATTGGGAATTCTTACATATTGCATTAGCCCCTTTAATGTTCCACAGACTAATCATAGATCTGAGAGAGGCAGTGATGTCAAGCGTTATGTTTGGACCCCTGTTTTTACTTAATCTACCATTGCAGAGACCCCTGCTATTTTAGAGCCCAAAACAGCTTCTTTGGTTTTCTCTTTCATTGGTGCCCATTCAAACACAGACACCAAAATATTTTCTCAGTCAGACTAAACCTTACAACTCCATTTAAACACTGACAGATAAAGCACCTCATCAAGACTCTTCTGACTCTGTTTTGACTCTTTAAAGTACAAATAGCTTCCAAATACAGTTTTTTCAGCAACTCTCAAAAGTGGAATTTCCAATGAGTCAATTCTTCATAGATATAGTATAAATAAAAAGTTCAGATGCAAGTGCCATGTGAAATTTACTTCTAAAACCAGCGACCTTCTTGCTGTGAGGCAATCATGCTACCCACTGCGCCATTGTGACACCCCTTCATTCATTTTCCTTTGACTTAGTTCCTTTATTCATCAGGGGTTGCCACAGCAGAATGAACCACCAAGTTATCCAGCATATGTTTTACACAGTGGATGCCCTTCCAGCTGCAACCCAGTACTGGAAAATACCCATACACTCACATTCACTCTCATGTACTACAACCAATTTAGTTCATTCAATTCCCTTTATACCGCATGTCTTTGAACTGTGGGGGAACACCCAGAGAAACCCACGCCGACACAAGGAGAACATGCAAATTTCACACAGAAATGCCAACTGACCCAGTCGGGACTCAAACCAGCGACCTTCTTGCTGTGAGGCAACAGTGCTAACCACTACGCCACTGTGTCGCTCCTGAACTCTTCAAATATAAGGATTGAAGGCTAGAGTTTGCAGTGTGTTTCCGCTGCCTAAATTCGTACATCTGTTTTGATTTCAGAACGTCTGAAACCTCTGCTCTTGCCAAAGTTCTGACACTTTCGGCCTCCTGTGTGACCAAATGAAAAGACTTAAGAAGACATTGTGTCATGGCAGGAAAATGTAAACACAGAGATGAAAGAGAGTTTGCCCCGTGTGCTGGGTTGATGATTTGTCTGCAGTGTTTGTTGTTTTGAAAAGGTTTGTGAGTAAAAGCTATTTTGAAAAATAGTTTTAGTTTAGGTCAGACTCAACAAATTGGGGGCTTTGAAAGTTTGCTCTTTTGAAACACTAAGATCTAAGATTTTAAAGGGCATCTGTTTTGCAAAATTCACCCCTATAATGTGTTTGAACACAGTTGTGTATCCACAGTGTGTGTAAACAGCCTGTAATGGTAAAAATCCAGTTGTTAGCACTTTCGCCTCACTGCAAGAAGTTTGCTGATTCGAGTCCCGGCTCGTTCAGTTGGCATTTCTGTGTTGCGTTTGCATGTTCTTCCCGTGTTGGTGTGGGTTTCCTCTGGGTGCTCCGGTTTCCCCCACAGTGCAAAGACATGTGCTATAGGTGAATTGAATAAACTAAATTGGCCGTAGTGTATGTGTGTGAATGAGTGTGTATGGATGTTTCCCAGTACAGGGTTGCAGCTGGAAGGGCATCTGCTGTGTAAAACATATGCTGGAATAGTTGGCAGTTCATTCCACTGTGGTGACCTCTGAAATAGAGACTAAGCCGAAGGAAAATTAAAAAAAAAATATATAATATATATATATATATATATATATATATATATATATATATATATATATATATATATATATATATATATATATATATATATATATATAATGAGCTCATCCAAAATTAGCATTTTTTTAACTCTTGTGGGTAGGTTCACATTTTTGTCAATGAATATGGTATTTTTAATGCCTGTAAAGTGAAATAAACTAACACAAACATAGGAGGTTGAGAAAAATGAAATTTAAGATGGCATTTAAAGCTTTTTGCAACTTTTTGCACATCATATATAGTTCTGACTCCAAACCGGTCAGAAAATCCTTAACAGATTTTCCGCTACCTTTACATAAGAGAATGGAAGTCCTATATATAACTGGTGGCAATCTGCCCTGTTAACATAGATCCCTCTATTCATCCCCATTTTTGTACTGCGCAAAATATATTTTACGCTAGACTGCTGGTCTGGTTTTGTAAAAAAAGTTGTTTCTAAAAGTAAGTATTTTATATTGGTCAATACTAACACTTTGTTATGAGCTTCATATACATAAGTATTTCACTTTATATTTTGTGAATGTTTACAAATATCCTTTCTGACAGTATCTATTACCATTTGTATGACTAAGACTGCAGCTATGTGTTTTTTTTATTGTGAAAACTCTCACTGGCAGCATAAATCATATATTATCCACGAAATAATGAAGTGATTGACTTTTTTATGTCTTCTATTAACATATAAAATAGTATTAAAGTCTAAAAATACTTCAAATAAAATTGAAAACCAAAGTTAAATTATGTCAATTTGATCAAAATCCAGCTAAAGCTAAATAAATTTTGAGTTCATTACGGCAGTTCAAAACAGCTCATCAAACTGACTTTTTGAGGGAGATCGTTTGGGTTCATACTATGGTCGAGAAAGTTTAACGTACTGCAATTTAAGAAAGCACATGAAAAAACATGTGAAAGCACATCAAAAAACACCAGCAAATAAAGAAACGATCTTCATCAATTTGACAGCACACGTGTTGCAAATTGGTCACAACACAAACAACTGAAGAAACGTACAGCAAATTGTTGTTATGTCGTGTAATCAAGATATTGAAATAAACAAAAAACAACTCACCTTTCAAAGACTACCAATTACATCACTGAGCAACAGTCACAGCATAATAACACTTCAATATCTCAGCAGGGTCCGTCATGTTTTTGGGTCTCCTAGAAACATGTCCGTTTGTGTTACATGGATTTTTGCAAGTGTTGTGACTAATTTGCTGCGCGTTTCTTCAGTTGTTTGTGTAGTGAGCAGTTTGCAACACGTGTGCTGTCAAATTGATGAAGATCGTTTCTTTATTTGCTGGTGTTTTTTGTAATTGCATGTGCTTTCCTAAATTGCAGCACGTTAAGCTTTCTCGGCCATAGTACCTAAACACATTTGAACTACTATTGACCCATAGAGATTATGCAAACCGTGGATGTGTTCTGCAACTCTGCCTTCTTTAATGTGCGATTGATTTATATCTTATATACACAGAGGTCAGACATTAGAGCAACATCCAAAACAACAACACCAGGTTAGCAGCATGAATGCACTTTAGGGCATCCGCACCTTTACGTTCGCACATGGAAAGATTTTAAACACTTGAAGGACACCACACACCAGACAAGAAGAGCCATAGCATCATACCACATCTTTTCAAATTCTATCCATTGTTTTTTATGAGTGTCTCCACACCTACAGCACCATTCAGTGTTTGTTCATGGCAAATAAAAAACAATGTAAAGATGTGGCATGCTGGGGTTTTTGCTTCTTATCCAGAGTGTGGCAGAATGGAGAAGGTTGTTTGCCAGATGTTTAGCAAACTGTTCTTCTCTTGCAGCCGCCATTGTTGTTGTGTTTAGGGTGTACATGCGAGCAGCATGAAGCATTTAAAACCCTGCCTACTGCAGCACAGGGCTAATTGAGTGTTTGAAATCAGTATACCTTCTTTTTTCCCCTCAAATGAAGAACAAAAAAATCACTTTATCTGAAATATACTGGGGCCTTAACTGTGTAATGTTTATTTGCAAAGTGCATCACTTCAATACAGAGTAGTAACATATAGGGTATATGCCGAAGCATGCTAATAGGACTTTTAATTTGCCAGTAATTTGCCAGGGTTAATCATTTCCGGTGAAGTGTATGCCAATGCAATTTCGGCGCGTTTAAGGTCTGTTTTCTTTAAAAATCAGCTATCTCCACTGGCTGAGTGATATCCTATATAAAGTGGGTCTCAGATTGTACAAGAAGCACTGCATTAAATTACATCTTTCCCGCCATGTCTTTATAATATTAGCAATTATTTTACCCCAGTATATTCAATGGAACTTCTGAGCTAGCCTGCTGATTCTGACAGGCGCGTGCGAGTTAATGGCTTTTTGTCTCGTTTTACGCTTGAGCAAATAAATGAATGCTGAAGTCTGTTTAACTGGTTGTATTTGAATTAGATTACAACATTGATGCTGTAAAAGGAAGCGTATAAAATGAAAAAAAAAAACACACAATAAGTTTATCAGTATAGGAAAAACACTAGCTCAGCATATACCCTATTCGATGAGTTGAATAAATTTTGCTCAATTCAATGCATTCACTAACTCACAACATTTTGGTGTAGTTTAGAAACTGTAACTTTTTCCTCTCTGACTGCAGTTTGATTATGGTTAGGCTTTAATCCTCTATTGGTAATTTATGACATAAAGGAGGGGTCAGCATAGGACCTGGAGCCGGGAATCGAACTTGGGTCGTTGTGAGCACCATGGTGCTATATGTCAGAGCACTTAACCACTTTACATGTCCTATTATACATACTATTGAATGTTCTGTTAGGTAAATGTTTACTTTGTCACAGGTGAGGTAGAATGTAAATATCATTGTAAAATGGCTTTAATGTTATTTGTGAATTTGTTAATATATTCCAGCAAGCATTTTTGTTTTTTAAAAGATGTCTAATAGATGTCTAATAGACATCGAAACATAGTCGTCTTGGCTAAAACAAGGCTAAATTTGGGCTGTCAGTGAAAATCTAATAAAAGTCTAAGAATAGGCCAAATCTAGACTAGCCAATAAATAAACAGAAATGAATGACTACACATATAAAGTCTGTCTATTTGACGACTAGTCTAGTTTTGGGCTATTCTCAGATGTCTATTAGATTTTCACTGACAACCCAAGTTTATCCTTGTCTGAGCCAAGCTGTCTACGTTTAGATGCCTATTAGATGTCTATTAAACACAAAATAGTTTGCTGGGATATTGTAATGCAAAAAAAAATATCGAGGTCATCTTCAAGAATTGCACGATAAGTCAATATATTGTTTATTGTGACAGGACTAAGCGCGTAGGCTCCAAACTTTTTTTGCAACAGCTTATTTGCATTTAAAGTAAACCAAAATAACTGTTTTCCCTCATACCCAAAAAGAGGCAAATCTATAAGCTATAATTAATTATCTGTGAAGTAGTTTGAGCTGAAATTTCACAGACACATTGTAGGGGCTTTATAGATTTGTATTACCTCTGGTAAAAGGGATACTATTTTTCCTTTAATGCTACATTTTCCCTCAAGGTCTTATGAAAGTGTTTACAAGAAAATGCTTCTATATTCGCCAAAAAGAGGCATCTATACTTGCTAGAGTGTTAATATTTGTGTTTGTGTGGTATTTATGTGGGTGTGTTTATGTATGTTGATATATGGCATTGAACATGTACATGGCCTTCTAGTAAACATCCCCTCTTTTGTAAAATCTCTTTAATGTTTTTACGACTCATGTTGAACACAGCTGATAGTGATTACATATATAGTCTGTATATTTTTTCATGAAACTTGGGCTCAGTTTTATCTTGGGGCGTGTGCTTGTTTTTGTTGTTTTGTATCCCACATATATAAACATGGACCCACTACAGGCTTTTGTCAAGAAACCGAATTAGGTTGAATTTTCTTTTGCCCCACCTTCAGTTTGACACTAATGGCCACTTTTATATTTTCCGTATGTTTGTGTTTAGAATGGCAAATTATAGTTGCTAACATGTAATTTAGTGGCAGGGGTTGTTGGTGTGTTTGTTAGTATCTTTGTTAGCAGATATCTGGTGTTGATGTGTTAGGTAATGTGTTAAGAGTGAGGTTTGTTAGTCAAGAAATGTGTTACAGTTGACAGTGAATTGAATTTCAGTTTACGATTATCAGAAGGACACACATTCTCACACACTAGCAGCTCTTATGCTTGATACACTACCACTTGAAAGATAAGCAATGAGATTTTCTTTTGGAAGAAATTAATATTTACATTTTAAAAAAATCACCAGCTCTTGAATATCCATGTCCGAGTTACAGTGCATGTTAGGTAGTGTTTTACTGATGACCATAATCATGAGCACCAACCACCAATTACATGTCTGAGCAATTCTGCTTAATTGAGGTTATGATATATTTGTTTTATTTTTTCAGCTTGAACTTTCAACCTTAATTTCTCAGATTAGGTGTGAAGTGTTGGCTCATTAAAATTAATTACATTACATAAGATCCAGTGGTGTTTACTGATTTGATGAAAGGCAGGTCAGTGTTTGCCCAGTCATATATTTAAAAGGAAATTACAAGAATTTGATGAAATCAAATCAATCCTCTTTACACTTTATGTATAAACATGTCTTTCGGTGACCACACTCGCCTGTAGGTGTTGAAGCTTATCTGAACTGAATAACCCTGCGGCAGCGGCATTTGTGACTAATGTTGGCTGGTGTGAAAGCGATTTGTGAGGAGGGCTGACTGTGAAAGCACTGGTGTTCATTAATGAACCCCTTTCTTACTTTTACTGTGCATATATGCATATGTTTATGTATTATATTTGATGTATAAGTAAGTATAAAATGTTTAAATAATTGTATGAATATCTATAAATACAAGACGCATGTTTATGTCATGCGTCTTTCTGCCAGGGAGAGCCAGTTCTCAGTCTGTATGTGTCTGAGCTTGCTGGCCTTTGAGCCAGGGTATCTGAGGAATGTGAACATTTCTTTGCTTCTTCGCCACTGTACCAATGGTACTGTACCAATGCACACATGTACATTTATATCATTATGAAGAATTTTTTATGAGCAAGATGGTTTTTATAATTGGTTAATATTTTTTTCTTTTCTTTTAACCCTACCCTGACCCAACATAACCCTTACGGAAATCATCTTTGTGCATTTTTACATAAAAAAAAGCAACAACATAAGTTTATAAACTGATTTCCTTGTGAGGCTTGACAATATGGCCCTTTACTGTAAAAACATCTTTTGAGCTGTTTATGCCTGGCATTAAGGATCTTTTGTCATTCCAATTACAAGTGGACAACTCTAAATAAAACCATCATACAGGTGTAAATGGGATCTGAAACAAAAAGCTGCTGCTCTCTGTAACATTTTTACAAGGGTCTTCTTTTGTGCTGATATGTAAATTGTAAGATTGCTTTGCAATATAAGATTGAAAGGCCTATATACACCATCCATAGACCCTCCCCTGAGATATATCACGGTTTCTACTGGTAACTTGAAATTATCTGCCTTTTTAATAGTTTTTTACATGTTTGACATGCCATACATGAACCATGGGGTGGCATGGTGGTGCAGTGCCGCCTTGCAGCATGAAAGTTGCTGGTTCGAGCCCTGGCTTCCTCCAGGTGCTCCAGTTTCCCCCACAAGTCCAAAGACTATGGGGGAATTGGGTAAGCTAAATTGTCCAAAGTGTATGTCCTGGTCCTCCAGGTTGGGGGTTGAGCGTTGGGCTACCTAGTAAAAATTATAATTGTTTTTTGTTTTAGTTTTCACCTTTAATTGAGATGTGACAGTGGAGGTTACAGACAGGAAATTACTGGGAGCAAAGACGGGGAAAGGTTCAGCAAACAACCTCGAGCTGGGAATCAAGCTCGGGTCACTGTGAGCACCATGGTGCTATATGTTGGCATGCTAAATGAGTAGGCTATTAGTGGTAATGCCTCGTAAAAATTAGATGTTACAAAACACCAATATGGTGTGGATAAATATCAATTTTGATATAAACGGCCCTGGGACTAAGTATACATAACCCATGACTAAAATGTCCATTTCCCAAGTTGTGAATTGTAACCTCTGAGTTTCAAGATGAAGCAACAATGAAACTATTATATTATCAGCACAGGAGATAGCTTCAAATTTATTTGATGGAATTTCAAAATATCAAATACTATTAGTCTGGAAAGAAATAGTCAAACTTTGATCTCCCTGAAGGTAAAAGTTAAAGTACTCAAAATTCAAATACAAGAGAAATAACAGTTTAGTATCGGACAACTCCAAATTTTAAAATAGCTGGTTTTGTCCTTTCATCAAGAAAAAAAATTAACTATTTTAGAATTAGGAAATAGGGCAGCATCAGTGGTTAGCACTGTGGCCTCACAGAAAGAAGGTTGCTGGTTTAATTTCCATTGCACCAAATAAAATACCTTTTTATAAACACTACTGAATCCTCCATTCTGACCATCAACAGGCTGCAACCATGTCCTAAGTTCTTCATCTTTCAGCCACTTTTTTGTAATTTGCAGCCCCCCATTTTTCTGCTTCAGTTTTACTTTTATTTCTTCATGTCTGACATTTTCCAAAAATCCAACATCACAGAAATTTAGCTTTAATGACGCTTGATAATGAATCACTTGATAATGAATCAAAATAATTTATCATAAAAACTACATTCATAATACATTTGTAATTTATTAAAGAATGAAATTTAATGCTTTTTAATGGCATTTAAGGCCTTAATTTTCCACAAAATCAGTTTAATGCATTTTAATGCTGTTCAGTTCCCATGCAGAAACATTGGAAATGAGGAAAGTGACTGAAAGTAAGACAAAAAAAGAACTGTCTCAACAGTCTAAACAGAAATGTCTCCTTCGTCTGCTTGGGATCTAGCTGACCAAAATGCATTTTAATACCAGGTGTAAACAAGGCCTCTGTGGGGACATTTGATCGACATGATGTTCTGTAGGTTAAACAAGTTTACATACCCCTAATGGTCGAGTTCCTGTCCAGCCAGTGGTTCATTCTAGGAAAATGGCTTTTTTGGCACCCAAAACACATGTGAATGTTTTAAACAGTCTCATTTTTCCCTTTCCACTATCTTTCATTTACCTCTGTTTCTTTTTCCTTTCTTCCAAACCTCAGAAATCATTGTACCTAGTTGTTTCCTTTGTTTTGTAAAAAACTTTATGGCCAGGATAGTTTACTGGATGTCTGTTTTAAAAGAAAGTATTAGCACTAAGTGAGTGTGTGCGTGTGGGTTGATATGTCAGTATGTGGTTTCAGAAAGTCAGAGCACATAAATTTCTTAATACCTCTTCTTGCGAAAGATACATTTTTGGGGTTGACGACTTTTTTGAGCACGAGATGAGATAAACAGTAACAAACAGAGATTAAAAGCTCACTGATAACTACATTGTGCTAACAGTTTTAGGTTTATTTTGTAGCATTCTTGTTTGTTTTTGTTTATTTAAGTCCTAAAGCTTCTTTCTCAGGAAATCTATTTGTTTTAATGCCATTAACTTAGTTTTGACTATGAAGATAAAAATAAAGATATTCAAAATATAAATACTGAAACATAAAAGAGCCTCACAGCAAGAAGGTCACTGGCTCGAGCCTCGGCTGGGTCAGTTGGCATTTCTGTGTGGAGTTTGCATGTTCTCCCCATGTTCGCTTGGCTTTCCTCTGGGTGCTCCGGCTTCCCCCACAACCCAAAGACATGCTGTGTAGGTGAATTGAATAAGCTAAATTGGCCGTAGTGTGTGTGTGTGTGTGTGTGTGTGTGTGTGTGTGTGTGTGTGCGTGTGTGTGTGTGCGTGTGTGTGTGTGTGTGTGTGTGCGTGTGTGTGTGTGTGTGTGTGTGTGAGAATGAGTGTGTATTGATGTTTCCCAGTACTGGGTTGCAGCTGGAAGGGCATCTGCTGGAAAACATGTGCTGGATAAGTTGGCAGTTCATTTTGCTGTGTCGACCCTTGAGCCCACACCATGACTGCAAGATAACAATATCATGGAAATTACTTTCCTAATGATTTTGTTCCATAACTGGTTACTGACAAAAACATTGAGAGCCATTCCGAGTTTATTCTGCTTTAAATAGTTCAAGTACGGTGGCCTAGAGAATTCAAACGTGCTGCAAGTTAAAAAAAAACACATGCAAATAGAAAAACACTAACAAATTGAGAAAACATCTTTATTGTTTTGACAACTTACACTCATAATTTCTCACAACACATGCAAATACAGAAACGCAGTGCAATTAGTGCACATCACAACAGAAATTTCTGGGGGACCCCAAAAAACCAGTCTGCTTCCTGTTTTAGTAAGTTTAAGCATCAGTTTTTGGTGTCCCCAGACACATTTCCCATTGCAGTCTGTGCTACTATTTGTATTTGTATATGTTATGTGAGAATTTGCATGTGTTTTAAAACTGATGCAGATGTTTGGTAACATGTTACTTGAAGGGGGTGTTCATAAGACTGCCATGAAACATATAATCATGACATGACACTGGGGATGTTTGTTGTGACCAGTATAGAAGGATTGTGAGGGTGTGGTGTTAGCGATGTGGGGCCAATAGTCTTATTACCCTGCTGCCCAAGACCGCTTACTTGCTTAAGCTAAGCAAGGCTGAGCCTGGTTAGTACCTGGATGGACCGACCACATGGAAAAACTAGATTGATGTCGGAGTAGTGTTAATGAGGTCAGCAGGAGGCACTCAATCTGTGATCTGTGTGACTCCTAATGCCCCAGTAAAGTGAAGGGGACACCATACTGTCCTGCCGTCTTTCAGATGAGACATTAAACCGAGGTCTTGACTCTCTGTGCTCATTAAAAATCTTATGGCACTTCTTGTATAGAGCAGGGGTGTGTAACCCCAGTGTCCTGGCCAAATTCCCGCCATTGGCCCTTACCCATCATGGCTTCTCAATCATCCCTCTCCACCAAATTAGCTCACTATAGCTGGTGTGTAGTGAGTGCACTGGTGCCATTGTCATGTGGCTGCCGTCGCATCATCCAAGTGGGGGTGGTGTGAAGAGACCCCCCTCATGATTGTGAAGCGCTTTGGATGTATGGCCATTAATGATAAATGGGCTATATAAATACACATTACATTACATAATTTGTAAATAGTGCGGGCTTTTGGTGGAATGGTACTGTATCTTTGTTATGACATCGTAGTATTACCAACAACATTGTTGTCAACATTGACAACAAAACTTGTCATGTCTTTGTCACGACAAATTGACATTACATTGCCAAGCATAACTTGTCTTAAATCTGTCATAAACATGATTGTCATGAGGTTATTGTAATTGCGTCATGAATATTTGAATGTTTTTAATGTAAATATTTTTATGAGCTAAAGTAACCCACCAAAATCGACTATACCCACAATTTATTATCATACATCAGCCCAAGAGTTTACTAGTATGATGACCAGAACATAAATGAAAAAAGACATTATTAATTGATTTTCAGGGATGTTTTAAGAACATAATCAGCTTCACCTAATGTGAACCCTGCTGTAGTGAAGCTGATTTATCCCACTGCTGTGGCAGCTTTATAGGTTCAGCTGCCTGCTTTTTATACTGAGGTGTGAGAAAGCTGGTATGAAGCTTTCAGCATCTTACTGTAAACACAACATAGTGATTTTCAGGCAGGCAGTGGATTAGACGAGCACAGCAGACACACCCCCAACAAACCCACAGAAAATCATCACACGCTCTGTCCAATCATACACACCCCACCCATTAACACACACACACACACACACACACACACGCACACACACACGCACACACATGCACACACACACATACACACTGGTCTGCTGAATCCATTATCATTCACTTTGGCTCAGACAAAGAGTAAGAAATGTATTTGACATTCCTCAGAAATCATAAGCACACAATAAGTTATACAATTTATAGAGGTTTTGTCAGAGTAATGGCCCTTATGAGATTAAATTAAATAATACCTAAGAAAAAAAAGGCAGATTTAGACAGTAAGAATAAATTTCAGGTATAAGAGAGAAAGTTATACTAAAAAAAGGCCTAGATGCCTTGGGAACTAAACGCTGCTGGGAAAAGTCGCATGTATGTGTGTGAGTTAGTGCATAGTGAAGTCTAAAGCTGTATTTTCGAAACCTCTGTCTGTCTGGAATACTGCAATTAACTCAGCAAGCACAGACACACTGAAACATTCTCCCACACACACACACACACATACATGCAAATCTATGTCAACTTATGAAATCATGAGCAAGAATATTTTTGTTCGGGTGTAAAAGACTAACAATGTCTCAGTAAAAGCCAGTTGATTGGAAATTCCCTTTATTGTGCACAATATATTTAATGTAAATTAATGATGAAATTCTATAAAACATTTTGGAAATAGTAAGTCAAATTATCTTATACTTTACTTGAAGAGAAGTGCTATAATGACATTGCAAGAATTTCTTTTACATTTGATGGTATTTAAGTAAATAAGTTTGATAATTATTTTCAGTGAGTACTCCTAAAAACAAAGGTTTCCAATGGAGCGTTTTAATTTCGGATTTACTTTCAGTGAACATTTATATACATTTATATACATTAACATGTATATAGATATAATTTTTTTTCAAAACAGTTCAGAACAAAACAAAAATTTTCAAAGCAACATAGAAACAAAAAAGACATACAATACAAGTGTCAAAGGTCACCGAATACAATCTTATTTACATTCATATTTAGGGTTGATAAAATATTGCTTTATAAAATTTTGTTAAGGGTTACGTATCAAAAATCAACAGGCTCCAGATATATATAAATAAAAGCACCACAATAAGATTAAAACGTTAAATTTCTTCTCAACCATTTACCCCAGTATGCAGAAATTTTATAGGCTTGTGTCTCAAGGAAAATGTCAGTACTTCCATATTATACACCTCTTTTACAAAATCATGCCATTCACCTACAGATGGAGGATCGTCTTTTAGCCATTTCTTTGTAATGGCCTTTTTTCTAGTTGTTAGTAGTGTATTAGGAAGATATGCATCATTTTTTGGTATTTTTCAAGAGTAACATCCCAGAAACAGTTTTGAAATTACATTCCAGATTCAATCCCATTATTGCATTTATCTCTTTATTCATATCATTGCCAATAGGTGTGTATAATATTACAGTCCCAACATATATGGAAATGTGTCAGCCAATACATTTCCAGATTTTCTCCAGCATTTACCATTTTCTTGATCTCTAGTTTCAATGTTTATTTTAGGTGTCATAAAGAACCTGATTACATTTTTCCAAATAAATTCCCTCCATGAATCTGAATTAATTGTGATCATCTGTGTTTCCCAAATAGTTAACCATTCCTCATTTTCAGTGAACATTTCTTGAAAGAAATTACACTTTTTTAGTGTCAAAAATATGTATAATTTAATAAAGATTTTGTGGATGTTAAAGGTTCTTCATGGGGCATAAATACCAATAACAAACCTTTATTTTTGGGCATTAAATCTTTTTTGTGCACACAAAAAACAGACAAAATAACAATTATCATTCAATATGTGTCTGCTATGATTATTAGTCCATTAAAAAGACAAAAATAAATGAAGGAAAGAAAAAACAAAAACAAACAAATTAAGTTTTTAAACATGTTATTTCTTTCTTTCCTTTTCCTCCGTTTTATATAGAAAGACTTGTTTGTTTACGCCTGTCTCATAAAGTCTCAAAATCATCCTATTTTTGTGTGAAGTCAGAATGGCTTTGTGTGAGAGTGTGTGTGGGTGTGTGTGGGTGGTAGTCATGCGCATGCAGACAGACTCCGGCCAGCTGTAATTGTTTCCGTGTGTTGTTCTCATCAAGCTACAGGAGAAACGAGCCACAGTTCGCCACTGCCAGCCTCATCACATGCCTTTGTGCTTCTCAGAAGCTCCACTAGTTAAATAGAATCAAGAATCTGACAGTATATTTGTATTATTTGCAGTCTCCCGACATGCTTTTTGGCTCAATTGTGACTTGTGTTTCATGCCTAAACAGAAAAGGTAGATGTGCCAAATACTAGTCCAAAAAATTACTAAAAAGGCAAACAATTCCTGGAGATTTTGTGAATTTTGTAGATGCAAGAAAATATATTGGAAAAAAGGGAAAAAGATCTGCATTTGTTTGGATTATCCTATTATTATCTAGAGGTTTAAAATTGTGTGGAAATTTGCAAAGTGCAATTTATTTTTTAGGGGTGGGGGGTTTGGGGTGGGGTATATGAGTCATTCCTGCAACAACACGGCAACACACATTAAATTACATTTAGTCATTTAGCCAAACTTTTGTCTAAAGCTACTTACAAATTAAATTAAATAATGTACAATTGTAATACGCTTAATATCACAAAGATACAAAAAACATCTTTCAACATTATACATGTACATATATTATGTCGTCCAGAAAATGTGATTACAAAAATAAATTTACAAATGTCTAAAATATTTCATATAATATCTTTACTTTCATGTTCATCAAATCAGTCTGCCACCAGTCTTGCTGTGTGTATCGGTGTATTATCATCCTGATACATGGCATCGCTGTCAGAGTGCTATGGATTAAACCATTGGGTGCACATGAACCTCTAGAATGGTTCAGCAGTCCTTAGCAGTGACCCGCACCTCTAACACAAGTATTGGGCCTAGGAAATGCCATGACATTGCAGCCCAAACCATCACTGATCCACCCTCATGCTTCGTTCTGGGCATGTAATAGTCTAGGTGGTACGCTTTTTTGGGGCTTCTCCACACCATAACTCTCCTGAATATGGGAAAGACAGTGAAGGTGGATTCATTGTTCACATTGTGCACAGCCCAAGATTATCGCTGCTGGGACCATTGAAACCATCATTTTGCATTGGCATGAGTGAACAAAGGTTTGGCTATAGCAGCTCAGCAATGTACAGTATATTGAAACTGTAGATCTCTCAATAAATAGTTTTGGTAAAAACAAGAGAGTTGAGGTGCACATTTAATTCTGCAGTGAGTTGGGCAGCTGTAGTTTTATGTTTTTTGGATTCAATCCGGATTAGCACCTGGACATCTTTTGCATCCTCAGTTACTCCTGTTGAATGTGGTTCATCCTTCTTGGTGGTATGCTGACATCACTCTGAATACTGTGGCTCTTGATACATCACAAAGACTTGCTGTCTTGGTCACAGATGTGCCAGCAAGCAAATCTGCACCAACAGTTTTCAACTCTGATATGTTACCTATAATGTTGTGTGCATTGCAATTTTTAAGCAAAATTATGCTGTTATTACTCTGCTAGTTAAATCTTCACACTGCTCTTACTGGTGGAATGAAGATTGGCCACCAGGCCATGAAACCTT
The DNA here is from genome assembly GCF_903798145.1 of Danio aesculapii. Lineage (NCBI taxonomy): Eukaryota > Metazoa > Chordata > Actinopteri > Cypriniformes > Danionidae > Danio > Danio aesculapii. The sequence goes on along the minus strand of NC_079439.1, from coordinate 46,682,459 downwards.
TAACACTAAATTGGCCAGTGTTTCAGTTTCATTGTCCAACCCATGTATGTATATATATATATATATATATATATATATATATATATATATATATATATATATATATATATATATATATATATATATATATATATATATATATATATATATATATATATATATATATATATATATATATATATCAAGAGTATACAGGGTTTCACTTCTTTGCATTGTAATTTTCCTCAACTTTTAAGTCCATCCCTTTAGGAACTCTAGACATCATCAAATATCATGCTTTCTGTCGAAATTGTCAGTCAGTTTTAAATTCATTAAAAAAGATTGATTTTTAGATTTCATGTCGTACCTTTCCTTTAAATGTTGAATAATTTATTGAGCAGCTTTTGTGGGCCAGAACAAAATAACAAACAGACAGTGGATTTTTCCCTCTGAAACCACCATGAGCTGGTATTGAATAATGATGTTACTTGTGCCAGTGTTCCAGAATAATCTGGTTAAGCCTTGCTTGATGCTTCAACCCACATAAGTGGATCTAACCAAACCACAGTCTGACACATCAAGATAGAAAGCACAAAGTCTAAATCCATGTTTAAATGAGGTCTTACACTTTTATGACTGTGCAAAATAAACAAAATCAAATGCAGTTTGCAAAAGCTTTTTGCACTCTTTTGCACTCATCAAAGATTTAGTCGGTTCTTGTTTATTTTTGTAACAAAAATTAAAGCATTTCCCACTATTTCATTCACAGTGGATGATGTAATTGTCACCAGGTTTTAACTATAGTGTTTTTGTGTGTCATATGTATGTTTGATAATTAGAACTAAACTATACAATATGTAAATGAGGAATATTTAAAAATGTTCCATCTAATTATTATCACTAACTTTTACTATGGTCACCAGACCTCAAGTGATCAGATTATTTATCAGGTTTTTGCCCATAAAACTTCTTTTATAGGGCTAATTTCTTACACATGTTATCCTAATCCTCCGTTGATTCCTAAATGTTATTTTAGAGCAATTTTTATTTTCAGCAATTTTGAAACCTTAATATTAACTTCTTTCAGAACACTGACGCTATCACCTTGCTACTCAGAAATTTAGGGGAGCTTTTCAGTTACAAGACTGTTATGTTATTGATAAAATTGTGGGACAATGTGTATCTTTTCAGATGTGTATGAGAGAGAGTTTCCTGTGTTGAAGACGAAAAACATGGAAATAGTTGATAATTTAATATATTTGTTCATTTTATATATGTTCAGGCTTTTCATAAAGTGTTTTTCAGTCTAATGGAAAGAAAACATTCTAAATACACATCATTTCTAGCACTACCATCTGAGTCACCACCTGAATTTAACTAAGTGAATAGGTTAGAGCCTCTCATTGAATAATTACCGCATGAGTTATTGTTTCAGCTGGTAACAAGTTAATTATCACTAACTGATGCATTGAGCAGCCTCTTGTTCTCCATTTCTTAAACAACCATGTCAGAAGACACATTATGTGGTAGTGGACAGGTTGTTAATGACTTTCAGAAGGGTCAAATTATTGCCATGCTTTAATCAAATAAACATCTAAAGAGATGCCACAGTTGGTCAGATCTAGGTTCAGCAGTGTTATGTGGCCAAAGAATGAGGTCAGCTGACTACCTGAATATATTAAATGATTGTATTTTTTATTTATATTTTTATATTGTATTTTTTTCCATCCCTGATGGCACAAGGGTTCATTTCCAGGATTCATCTGGCTAAGATTGTGAAAGAGGGTTTCAGGGAGCACGAGATATAGTTTTTACACATGGATTGGCCACCACAGTGTCTAGACCGTAACTCTATTGAGAATCTTTGGGTTGTGCTGAAAAAGACCTTGCACAGAGGTCCAACTCTCCCAACATCAATACAAGATCTTGACAAATAATTAATGCAACTCTAGACGGAAATTATATTGAGTGTTGCAAAAGCAAATTGAAATTGAAGCTCCAATGAAATATTACTGTGTGATTTTTATAGATAGGCAAGTGTATAAAATGTATACAGTTTATAAATTGTAAACATTATATGTTGCATGTCTAATCAGTGATCTGTGTGTGTGTGTGTGTGTGTGTGCGTGCGTGCGTGCGTGCGTGCGTGTGTCTCTGCAGTGGTGTGTCCTCTGACCTGTATGAATGGAGGAGTGTGCAGTACCCGCACACACTGTCTCTGTCCACCAGGCTTCACAGGACGCCTCTGCCAGTACCCACTTCGAACTCAAGCCACTCGTGGCAACAAGCAGCCTGTGTACACTGTGCAGGTGCCCGTCTCCTTCACATTAAGAAATCAAATAGAATCTCATGCAGAAGAATGAATATTCTGAATGCATGAGGGTTTTGTTAGATCCTGAAGGTGTGAGATCAATAAACAACAGAATAAATGTATATGTCCAGGTGGTGCCAGGTGAGTCTCAGAGTCTGTCTGAGTCTATCGGTGCAGGTGGACGACAACAGATGACACAAACACACTCTGTGTTCACTCTGCAAGGCACAGGACATCACTCTTCTGAAGGTAATTGGTGCACAGGACACTTTCACATTCTCCTAACCTGAATCCTAACCAGATAATTGTTATTTTTCATTAAAACAGTGATCAAAGATTACTAAATTCAGAATAATAAGTGACATCTTTTTGTCATTTTGTGAGGGTTAGTCTTTATAGGCATATGAACAATCTAAAGCAGGGGTGTCAAACTCAATTCCTGGAGGGCCACAGCTCCGCAGAGATTAGTTCCAGCCCTGCTTCAACAAACTTATCTGTAGGTATCAAATAAGCCTAAAGCACTCAATTAGTTGTGTTTAATTAAAATTGGAACTAAACTGTGCATAACTGTGGCTCTCCAGGAACTAGAGTTTGACACCTGTGATCTAAAGCATTTGAGGAAAATGACATACAATAATAAAACCAATTGTTAAATGTTGATATAGGTGTTAACTATAATGCACAACCTTTACATTTTTATTATAATAAGTCATGAATTATATGTAAAAATTGCTATTAGGTTAGTAAAGTATGTACCAATGTTGTATATAAATTTAGAGACAGTCCCATATAAAAAAATCTTAACATAAAACCAGCTTTTTGCCAGTGAAAGGCTGTACTTTTGAATGTTCATCTTCATTTTGTCTTGGTTAGACTACAAAAAAAATTACCAAAACTAAAACGAATATATCTGTAGAATGTGAGTGAAACATAAAATTACAAAAATTTTAGGGGTGTTCACTAGACCCTCTGCCCACAAAATGAAACCATACACAAAACTGAGATGTTTACATGAGATGAGATTTTTACATGAAGAGTTTGGATGCAAAAACCTCTAAGTGCCGTCAGAGATTTCAATAGAAAATGAGCATTATACTTAGCCTCCTTTGTTAATGTTGAGTTATTTCACTTTAAAGACCATAAAAGGACTTATTCTTTGCCATTAAAGTGAAATTACTGAACCTACACACAGTAGCCTAATAAAAATGCTAATTTTAGAAGAAAATTTTAGACGGCATTTAGAGGTTTTTGCATCTAAACTCTTCACATAGTGTTTTAAGGAACCCTCATTGACACAATATGTGTCTGGTAAAATAATCTGCATGTGCATTTTGAAATGTTTTACTAGTCGTCTTGACATCCTAATTGTCACTTCTATTCTACTTTCTGAGTGTGAATTATCATTCAGAAGTCAAAACAATATATGAGCACTGTAAATGATTTTACCACTAACTAGCCTCTAAGTAAGCAAAAGTGTAATGTAAACTTGCCAGTTGCATCTATGCTCAGACATCTTTGGACCTTAACAAAAAAGTTACATTTTAATATCGCAATCTTGAGATCTCATCACACCCAAACCAAATAAAAAATAAATAAAATTATAGGTAACACTTTCTTTTGATGGTCCATTTGAGTATTAGTATACTGTCTGCTTATATCTGTTGACATTGCTCCTTTAACAGACTTTTAATTGACTATAAGAAACTTTGCAAGTACATGTCAACTTACACTAACCCTAACCCCAACCTAACAGTCTACTTAGGATCTAATGAGAATTAGTTGACATGTAGATGCAATGTAACTTAAATTCAACAAACGACCATCAAAATAAAGTGTGACCAAATTATAAAGAAAACTAAAAAATATAAAATAAACCTAATTCACGGTGTCTGCGGGGTCTTAAAAAGTATTAAGTTAATAAATCAATGTAGAGAAATTTAAGGCCCTTAAAAAGTATTAAAAAGTCTTAAATACTATTTTTCAAGGTATTCAATTTTATATAATATCAGAATATGCAATGTATAGTTGTTTGCTAAAGTTTGCCTGAATTAAATCTGCGAATTTCAGGATGCTGTGTAGTTTATGAAATTAATAAAATCTTGTTAGATTTGACATCATGCTGCTTTGTTGACTGCAGTAACCAAGGCAATACCATTATTTCTGCAGTTCTATAAGTGCCAAAATGCTGACTTAGCTAGATTTAATAGATTTTTATTCAAAATATGAATCATCTTTTAGTTTAGGATTAGTTTCTTACATTAATATTTAGTAAATATAGTGCAAGTTAAAATCTCACCAGTGTTTCCGGTTGAAACCTCAAGTGGTTATAAGGTCTTAAAATGTATGGAAAGAGGCTTAAAATAGGTCCTAAAAGGTATTGAATTTCACTCTCTGATTCCTTTTTATACTCTGTAATTCAGAATATGAATAATTAACTATATTATATAAATACCAAAGTAAGTATTTTAAGTAACATTACAAGTATTTTGTTATTAAATAAACTTTAAATGTTTTTTAATATATAAATAAAATTAATAATTTATATCAAGTCATAAACTCATGATTTAAGTCTTTCTGCAATTCATTCATTAGAAGCAGTTTTTTCTCATTGCTCTCTTTTTATTTTAATTTCCAGTGCAGTTCAATGTTCGTGTTGTTCACACACCAGACACATCAGTTGTCATTCATCCTCTCGACCAATCAGAGAACAAGCCTCACAGTACCAAAACTGTGACCCGCCTCCCTCCACCGACTCATAAGCCCAAGGGGAGGTGCTTTCAGGAGACCACACCCAAACAGGCAGTGAGTGACAGATGATGCAGGAGTTAGACTCATTTGCCTGTTGATAAAAGCCTCTGACTCTTTCTCTCTATTTCTCTCTCATTTTTAGTGTAGTAGTAACCCTCTTCCAGGTCTGACCAATCAAGAAGACTGCTGTGGCAGTGTGGGTAATTCCTGGGGCCAAAATAAATGCTACAAATGCCCTTTACTACCATGTAAGTGGAAATATTTTCTATTATATAAAATGGCTTTTGATCTGGAGTTGGATTTTAGGGTCTCTGCCATAAGATCAAAGTGTGTTACCAGCCAAAAACAACCCCATTGGTTAAAAATAACAGCTCATCTCACAAATCCTACTGCTTTAGACTTTTTGTCCTTATAAATTCACCCTGTCATAGTTTGACACATGGGAATGTGTCAGTGCAGTCTTAAAGCTACATTTCAATATGAGCTTGAAGAAAAATGCCTTTTTCCACTCCCGTTTTTCTCTTCGTAACCCATCTCAGCGCTCAGTCAGGCAGTGATTGTGTGCTGGCGAACTGATGTGTGTTAGCGTTTGCGTTCGAGTGTGTGTGAACGTCTGCGAGTGTCTTCGTGCCTCAGCAACATCACCATATTTTCCTATGACACACCCTTTGCAGTAAAAGGAGACAAAAGTGAGGGATGGAAAAAAGGAGGAAGAAATGTTGGCTTTGGCAAACGGCTTTCTGGAAAGTCACTCTGTCTCTGTTCTCACATGTTCTTATGCTGAAGAGAAAATATCAGCTTCAGAGAAATGTTCCCACAGCGGCGCTTTTCTCTCTCCTTCTCACACATGCAAAAAATGGAGCACATCAAACACCGCAAGCTACCAGTTTCTCTCGAAATCTAAATCCTCCATAGACACTTATTTCCATCCACTAGTATTGTTCTTATATA